>NC_052060.1:23498433-23805464 GCF_903992535.2 Arvicola amphibius | reverse complement strand
GGAGGAAATTAGTACAGATGTGTTTATAGATGGGACATATAGGAGAACATAGAGTGGTGTGCACCCTTCCATACCAGTAACCAGGAGGCAGAGGCAGGAAAATCTCTATGACTTTGAGGCCAGTCAAGTTTACATAGTGAAGTGCAGACCAGCTAAAATTGAATAGCGAGACTCCTCAAAAACAAAAACAACTGAAAAAAAAAAAAAGAAAAGAAAAGAAAGGAGAATGTAGAAATCAATAAAAGGACCACATATCTCCTAATCATAACTTTTGAGGAGCTGAGACAGTGTCTAAAACTGGTTTGGTAGGGAAGACAAAGGAATGTTTTTGAGCTTCTTTCTCCCAATCAAGAATCAGTTAAATCCAGAATCCTTTGCCGCCTTTGACACAAAGTAGGACTCTCTCTCTCTCTCTCTCTCTCTCTCTCTCTCTCTCTCTCTCTCTCTCTCTCTCTCTCTCTCTCTCTCTCTCTCTGTGTGTGTGTGTGTGTGGGGGGGGGGGGGGTGTCTGTCTGTCTGTCTGTCTGTCCGTCTGTCTGTTGATGGAGATCAATAGCTTCTGCATGGTAAACAAATATTCTAGCACTCTATTATTTACTTCTGCCCTTAGTTTTTCAGCTGTTTAAACTTAAACACTGTGACATGTAAAGTTTTAAACTTCCTTTTTACATATTTTAAAATTGTTGTCATGCAAGTATAAGAAAATACCGAAATTTAACTAACTAAATTATGGTTTATATAAAACAATGATGGCCTATACTGACTTTCAATTTGACAAGCTCTAGAATCAAAGAGGCAAGCATCTGGGGATGTCTGTGAGGGATTTTTAGGATCCTAAGGGCAGGTGTCCTGATCTATATTAAAGGAGAAAACACATTGAGCACAAGCAGCCATCTTCACTGTTTCCTGATGGCGAATAAAGCCAATGATCTTTAAGGGGTGGGATCAGGTTAAGGAGTGACCTTTGGGTATAGGGAGAAAAACACTAGGTGGCACAAAGTTATTTTTCTCTGTGGTTCCCACGCTACACAGCTGACTTCTCATTCCTGTTTCATGAGTTTGCTCCTTATAATAAAGAAAAATATAATTGATCTATCTTTTAGTTAGCTTGTTTTTTTTCTCAACCCAAGAAATTCAACAGTTTCCTGACTGTGGATGTGGTGTGATTGCTGCCTTCTACTTCTGTAGTCACACCTTCCTTCCTTGTTGGACTTTATTCGTAGAAGCTGTGATCACACCAGCGTTTTGTGACACTAATAAGAACCGGCTGGGTGGTAATGGCGCACGGCTTTAATCTCAGCACTCAGGAGGCAGAGGCAGGTGGATCTCTGTGAGTTCGAGGCCAGGCTGGTCTACAAGAGCTAGTTCCAGGACAGGCTCCAAAGCTACCGAGAAATCCTGTCTCAAAAAAAAAAAACAAAACAAAAAACAAAAAAAACAAAACAACAACAACAACAAAAAAACCCAAAAAAATAAAAAAGAAAGAAAAGAAAAACAAAACAAGACAAAAAAAAAAAAACCACTAGATTTTTCAGAGCAATTTTGTTTCTGTTACTCTTTATACAGTTCTCCTTTATGATATCACAAAATTCAAATACATTTTATGCTTAATATTGATGGCTCAAACACCATATAATAAAAAAATGAGGTTGTTTGGCTATGAACTTTATTCTCATGACAACCCTAATCCAGGACAAATAAGGCTTATCTGCTCATATCTCCATATATATAAACTTGTTCCAAGTGTAAAATTTTATACTTTATACTTTTTCTCTAAAATGAAACTAAACTTTAATCAGTCTTAGTGACTCTTACTTGTTATTTTACATTTTACCTTGAATAGGTCTTCTATAATGATTTATTTATTAGTTTTTTCATTTGGTTCCTGTTTTCACACATTGCACTGAATTATTTCTTTGCAAAGTCCTGAAAGGAATCATACAATTTTAACCATCTCCAAACATTTGCTGCATGCAGCTGGCCTCGGGTGACACAGACTAGCTTCCCAGAACCCACACACACACGCGCACACATATTCACAGGTCATGCTTAAATGAATGGAGCTTTTCAGGGCTTAAGAGAAGGACCTGTACTAAGGCTGAAAGAACTGTTGTACCATGTATACATATTCCACCACATTTACCATCTTTATTTGTCTAGCACAAATCTTTCTGTCCAAAGCTTCACTGCATTTAGACCCTCATTCATTATTCACTATTTAATATTCATTTTTTTCTGGGAAATGATAGGAGTTTGAATATTTAACTTGCCTTCATATAAAAATAAACAGCATGGTTAGCACCATCCCAGACATACTAAAAGCAGCAATTGAAGTAGTTGAATCTGATCTTTGAATTCACAATTCATTTATTTGAATATATAGTTTTGAGATTCTTGAACCTGAGTCATGTATTTCTTATAGAATTCTTTGTTGGCAATAATTTTACAATATGAAAAGAGCTGCCATAGACAGTGCTAGAATTAATTACCATAATTAAGCATAATTTATTTTAAAAGGATGGGTAAATTTGGATACATAAATGCCAGATGTAAAACATTATCTGTTTTTTATACAATTTGATTTTTATTTCATCACATACATAAAAGTACATTTATTTTTATTATATATTTATTTTTAAAATATTTTTGAATTTAAATATATTTTGTAATATTATTAGCCTCTCCCAAGTCCTTCTAGATCCTCTCTCTCTCCATTCCTCCACAACTTTAAGTTCTTTCTCAAAGCAAAACAAAACAAAATTCTAACACCACAACAAAATATTCAAAACCAAAAATCAAAATAATTCGACACCCAAAAACAAGACAAAATAAAACATCAAACTGTAACCAAATAAAGCACACAAAAAACTGTGGAATCCATTATATGTTGGTTCACCTCTGCTGAACATAAGGACTGTCCTTGAGTGGCTGATGCACCTAGTAGCCCTTCGTTGGAGAAAACTGATTTTCTCGCTCCTACCAGGTATAAATGAGTTATGTTAACCTTTACCACAGTGGCCATTAATTCATCCGTTGCTTTAACTGTAAGAAAATAATATAAGACAAAACAAAAACTATTATATCAGATTTGGACAAGACAAAGCAATAGAAGAAACCAGGAAAAGTCATAAGAATCTGAGACCCTCTCATTCATACACTCAGAAATCCAAAAAGCAACTAAATTGGAAGCTATAAGATTTGTTCAGGGGACATGACGCAAACCCACGTAGGATATATGCCTTATTTTCTTGATGTCTTCCATCTGCTCTGGCTCTTATACTATTTCTTCCTGCTCTTACACAGCACTTGGTGAGGAAGGATCTGATGGAAACATCCCATTTAGGACTTAGTGTTCCAAGGTCCCTCACTCTCTACATGTCTGATTGTGGATCTCTGCATCTGTTCCTGTCTGACACTATTGCTCTAGTTTATCTTGGAGGCAGTGCACCATTGGAGACAAAAGGTTTGGAACTTACTTGCTGTTGAATGCAGAGTACCAAAAACACCAGAAAATAGGAGTAAAGGCTCTATGTAGGCACAGGGTAGACATCTCCATTTTCAATGAGTTGTGTAGGGGTTGCCTTTAGCACTGGGGCCTTGATGTCAGTTTGTAAAGAGTAGTCTATAGTCTTTTAAACAGTTCAGGTTGTTTGGGGAATTCCCTGGGTATAGTAGAAGACCTGGAATAATCACACAGAAACTATATTAATTAAAACACTGCTTGACTTATTAGCTTAGACTTATTAACTAACTCTTACATCTTAAATAAACTCATTCCTATTATCTTGTGTTTATCACAATGCTCATGGATTACCAGTAAGTTTCTGGAGTATCTGTCTCCTTAGGCAGCAACACGTCATCTCTCTCACCCCTCTTCTTCTCTTCTGTCTCTACTTGGAATTCCTGTCTTGTGCTACTCTGTCCTGTCATGGGCCCAAGAAGCTTCTTTATTCATTAACTAGTAAAAGCAACACATATACAGAAGGACTTCCCACACCACCATGGGGACCCTTTAGCCAACATCTCAATTAGATGTAACCCCCATCACAGCAGAAGCTTTGTTCAGTGATGAGATGGACAGTTGTGATTCTGTCTCCCCCATTATTTGTTGATTTCAGTTAGATCGTCTTTATATATGTATATATTTTAGGAAGTTTCTAATGAAATAGCTTTCATACTACTCCACAAAGACCCCTTATTCTTAGCTGTCTCTCCCTAAATTCCTTCTACAAGCCCTTTTCATTCCTGTTCCCCACTTGATTCTCCCCATTCCAACATCCCTATCTGTCATAGTTATATATGGTATGCTCCTTTCCTAATCAAAACTGTTCTCTAATCTAACTGTTCTCTCTAGTTACTTTCTCTATATCTACCCTCTGTGGTTCTAAGGATCAGTTATCATTGACTTCACAGCAAATACTCACATATAAGTGAATACATACTATTCTTTTTCATCTGTCTGGTCTGGGAGGCCCTCATTTAGATATGTAACTGAGTTATTTTATTTTTTTTGAGACAGGCTTTTTCTGTAGCTTTGGAGTCTGTCCTGGAAGTAGCTCTTGTAGACAACGCTGGCCTTGAACTCACAGAGATCTACTTTATTTTCAGTCCCACCATCAAGGTTCCGTTTCTACTGTCATTTTGTTCTTTCAGTTCCAGAATTTTCTTTTGTAAATTATTTCCTGTCTTCCCTGACTCTTTTTTTTATAGTATACCAATCTCTTGTAGTCCTTAATTATATCTTAGTAGCTGAATTGGCATCCTTGTCAATTACTTCTAACTTCTCTACCAGTTCTGTGGATGTGTCAGTAATAATCAGTCACCCAAGGGCCATTTTAGAAAATTCTTCCTCATGAACATCCTCAATTTCCAGCTGTTTGGAAACCCTCACATCTCTGCTCAGTGAGATCTCTGTGCTCTACGATAGTTACCAGATTGTCTGTTTTTCATTTGCTATAGGTAGTTATTTAATATACAGTGTCTAAAGGTACAAAGAGGAGACCAGAACTATGGTTCGTAGGGTGTTTTCTCATATTACCTATTGAAACAATGATCTGCTTGTTTTCCTTTTACTTCACATTTTATGTCAATAGCCTCCTCATTTTAATTAACTTTATTTTCTTATCATTTCATAATTTCCCTATTGCATTTTAACAATTCATGTCATCTTTTTCAAAAATTGCATTATTTTGAAATTATATATTCAGAAATCAAGACTTAGATTGTAATAAATATAATCTTGCTTAATTTTATTCATGTATATTAGTTAACCTAATTATTAATAATTAAGGACTTTATATTATATATGATATATGCCTTGCATTTAATAAGAAATATGAACTATGGAGCACCTTCTCACAAGTAATGGAATTACATGCTTCTGAGATTATTTTTTCCATAGAATACCATTTAGTGAAGAAGGTAAATATTCAATAAGTTTAACTATAGCTTCCAAAAAAATAGTTACAGGGAAAGATGATTGCTCTGCTTAAACAATACATTTACAGTTGGCATTTGTAGTGCCTTATGATTCACTTGGTATAGTGTAAATAAAATTGCCTCCTATTTTAAGAGTCATTTTAATTAATGTAGATTGTAACAACAGAGGACAAACTAGGGCGAAAGTTGTCCTAATTTTTAAAAGCACTAGCTACTTTTCCAGAGAACGTGGGGTCAATACTCATCATTGACATGGTAGTTCACAATCATCCGTAATGCTAGACCCAGGGGTCTAGATTATTCAGGCATCAAGCACACATGTAGTTCATGACACACATGCAGACAAAACACACATATACATCAAATAAATAAATAATAATTTTTTTCTTTTGTAAACAAAATTGGGGATTTTTAAAAACTTTTTTATTTAATTGCTTTTTTTGAGCTGTATGTTTTTCTCTGTGCCCCTCCATTGTTCCAGACATGTTAGTGTATACCTTTAATTCTAGCATGGGGAACAGGAAAAGCAAGTGGGTCTTTAACTTCCCTTACAGAGTAAGTCTCAGGACAACCAAGGCTGCACAGAGAAACCCTGTCTCAGAAAGAAAAATATGTTCCATTTTTTTCTGTGTGGAATACATGAGAAAAAATGGTTATACTATATTTCTATATTTGTTGAAATAGTTTTCTAGCGTTTCACTGAATTTCCAAAGCATTTAGTCCTAAATGCTATCTGCCAAGTAGTAATGCTTTACATGGCAAATATTTCTGGCCAATTTCTAATAATAATAAGACAGTAGTGGTTCGAAAACAAAAATCTTCTTTTTCAGATAGGTCAGATATTAAATTAATTCAAACAAGGGCCAAAATTATTATAAAATACTACAAAAAATTATACCAAGAGCCAACAAGCAAATGAATTCATGAAATTTTACCATATAAAACATATGCTTGGAAAGACATACATGAAAATCAAATTCAAAGAGCTATATTTTGTTTCTAGAAAGACATTTTAACTGATTTTCTTTTCAAAGATGCCTTACTGTCACTGAGTTTCTGTTATTGTTTGGATCACATGTAGAAAGAGAATTAGCTTTCCTAAATTTCTTTGCAGAAGCAATTGTATGTAAAATTCGTGCCTGAATTTCACCATACCTCCTAAATAGGCATGGCCCAAAGTGTGCAAATAGACAATATTAATATTATGTAAGATATTAGCACAGTCAACCCACCATTGCTCCAATTATACCATTGCTCACCTAAATTATGTCAATTCTTTCCCTCAGTCTTTAAAAAACTCTGTAAGAAAACCACCTTCCTAAGTTGAAGAGTGAAACATCCTAGAGAATATTTAGCATATTGTATTTGTTCAAGTACAACAAATTATAGTGGTTGTGATAAAAAAAACTTTGCTGCTTAGATTAGGATCCTAAAAAATATAGTTCTAATCTACAGGATTCTTATGGACAGTATTAAAAACACTTTTAAAGAACTTGAAATAGTGGTGGGTAGTGGGAAGACTATAACAACACCCACTCTCATGGTACAGATGCTCATCTTTTTATGATGTGCCACAGTCTCTGGTTGTCATTCCCGGGCCTTGGTTACTCTAATAATCTACTTACAGTTAATGTTGAGAAAAGCTGCAGGGTAGAACATCTTAATGGCAAGTTACTTCCGCCTTACTATCATTATGTAAGATGGAATCTACTATGAAGAAATCTGACTTCCCCCAATCATCATGATGCATTGCTCCTGCCAATAACAATTCCTTGTTATTTTACCTGTGTGCCCAAAGTCAACAAGTAGAAACTACAGTTTTAAATGATGTGATTTAAAGTCTCTAAAGTCTCCTGATAGAAACATGAATTTAAAGAAATGGAATCGGAAACTATAATGTCTATAGTTATAGGGGAAACACTGATTGTACAAAATGCATGAGGACCAGCACATAGATTCGGACACATAGTGTACCATGGGTGCCAAGCCTGAAGTGTGGAGGAGTAGTCAGTTAGTACTCACAGCAGTCTGAAGGTGTACATGCTGGCTTAGCAAAATGGATATCAAGTGACAGTGGGAGTACGTAATAGTTTTAATTCTATCATTTTGGACCAAAACACATCCTTTTAATATGGGTCTACATTATAATATTTTTGTCCTGAATTATGAATTGTAGCTTGGGAATATGAAAGGTCTACATTTGTCTCTTAAATCAGTACCAGCAAAAGAAAAGCCTGTCAACGATCCTGAATCTCATCTGAACCTGGTATACACAATGATTCCGGAATTCTTCTCAAATTGTAAGACTGAATCTAATACCAAAATTAGTCATCTTGGAAAGTCTAGTTGTGTTTTGACAATGAGTTATTAATGGAAAGATGACAGATTGTGGAACTATTCTTGTGATAATCACCTCCAAAACCAAAGTCTTCTGAGTCTTATCCTTGTTCCACCCACTTTCTTTTAAACGTGGACCCTTAAAGTTTTAACCATTAGCATTACGCTCTCTCCAGGTCTATTCTCTAGACATTGCAGAGTCTGCTTCTGCACCAACTCTGAGCAAGTTAGAAATACAACATGGACCATGGACACGTCATATAAAATAGCAAGCAACTAGTTAGTACATGAAAAATTTAAGAAGATTAACTGATGACCAATATAAAGACTCTCGGCATGAGTCTATAAATATACAACACTAGGTTCTTAAGCCATTCAGCCAAAGTTCAGACAGCCACCTTGGACTCACTCACCTTACCATATATCACAAAGAGCAGAGACTAGTCCTTATTGATGTGTCATGTCTGATTTTCTAGCCTAGTGGAAAATGCAACTTAAAATGGCAACTATTTGAAGTCATGGCACTTCAGTGTACTTTGTGAGGTTACCAAAAGGAGAATAAAATATGCCCCAATAAAACAATCCAAATCTAAAGCAGAAATAACAGTAGTAGCAATACTAGCAAATACATGAATACTGAGCCTAGATCCTCCCGTCTTTGGGGCCACAAAATCCCACAGCTCAGCCTGTTTGGGCTCTGGGGACCTGGAATTGAGTGCACCCAGGCCGGTGGGAGGTCCCCTCCTTCATTTGACTGCCCGGAGCAAGGTAGGCCTTTGTCTGAGAGCTGCTTGGCCTGCAAGGGGACCTGAAAGTCTGCAGGAGGATCCATCGTTCTTTGGGGTGAGTGAGGAGTGAGTGCCCGAACCGCGGCAGCTGCCCGGAGAGGGACCACCGACTCTCCACAACTCCCCCTGCCACCAGCACACTTCCTGCTCTTCCTGCAGGGGTTATTCTCCCCGGATACCGCCTCTCTCTCCCTGTCCCTTCCCAGCTTGCACCCAGAATCCTCCCCCCCTTCCCCTGCCTCATCCTCCCGTCTTTGGGGCCACAAAATCCCACAGCTCAGCCTGTTTGGGCTCTGGGGACCTGGAATTGAGCGCACCCAGGCCGGTGGGAGGTCCCCTCCTTCATTTGACTGCCCGGAGCAAGGAGGATCCATCATTCTTTGGGGACACCAAACACCTCCGCGCTCCTTTTGAAGGAAGAGATGGGCAGGCGCCAATGCAGGAGCTCCTCCAACAACATGAAAGGCAACATGACATCACCACAAGCCAGACATCCCGAAACAACAAGAATTGAACACCCTACCCCAGAAGATATAGAAGAAACCGACATTAAACAGTACTTTATAAAAATAATAGAGGACCTTAAACAGGAGGTAAAAAACTGCCATAAAGAAATGGAGATGACAAACAAAAAGGTAGACGAAATAAATAAATCTCTCAAAGATACCCAAGAAAAACAAGAAAAACAAGAAAAAGCAATCAAACAGGTAAGGGAAACAGTACAAGACCTGATAAATGAAATGGAGGTATTGAAGAAAACACAATCTGAGGGACGACTGGAAATGGAAACTCTGAGTAAACGAACAGAAACTTCAGAGACAAGTATTTCCAACCGAATACAAGAGATGGAAGAAAGAATCTCGGACTCTGAAGATACTATAGAGGAAATAAACTCACAGATTAAAGATCTAAACAAATCTAACAAATTCTTAACACAAAACATTCAGGAAATCTGGGACACCATGAAAAGACCAAACCTAAGAATAATTGGGGTAGAAGAAGGAGAAGAATTACAACTCAAAGGCCCAGAAAACATATTCAACAAAATTATAGAAGAAAACTTCCCCAACCTAAAGAAGGATGTTCCTATGAAGGTACAAGAAGCCTACAGAACACCAAATAGACTGGATCAAAAGAAAGCATCCCCACGCCATATAATAATCAAAACACAAAACATACAGAATAAAGAACAGATATTAAGAGCTGCAAAGGAAAAAGGTCAAGTAACATATAAAGGGAAACCTATCAGAATTACACCTGATTTCTCAATGGAAACCATGAAAGCCAGAAGAGCTTGGATAGATGTGCTACAGACACTTAGGGAACATGGATGCAAGCCTAGACTATTATACCCAGCAAAGCTTGCATTCACCATTGATGGAGAAAACAAGATATTCCAGGACAAAAACAGATTTAAACAATACGCAGCCACAAATCCAGCCTTGCAGAAAGTAATAGAAGGAAAATCACAAACCAAGGAGTCCAACAACGCCGACAATAACTCAGGCATCTAGCGACCCTTCACCAGCACAACTAGAAGAAGGGAAACACACAAACTCTACTACTAAAAATGACTGAAGTTAACAACCACTGGTCATTAATATCACTTAATATCAATGGACTCAATTCACCTATAAAAAGGCACAGGCTAAGAGACTGGATACGAAAACAGAATCCAACATTTTGCTGTTTACAAGAAACACACCTCAACCACAAAGACAGGCACCTACTCAGAGTAAAGGGTTGGGAAAAGGTTTATCAAGCAAATGGCCCTAAGAAACAAGCGGGTGTGGCCATACTAATTTCCAACAAAGTTGACTTCAAACTAAAATCAATCAGAAGAGATGGAAAGGGACACTTTATACTCATAACAGGAAAAATCCTTCAGAATGAAGTCTCAATCCTGAATATCTATGCCCCTAATATAAAAGCTCCCACTTATGTAAAAGAAACACTTCTAGAACTCAAGGCAGCCATCAAACCACACACACTAATAGTTGGAGACTTCAACACTCCTCTCTCACCAATGGACAGGTCAATCAGACAGAAACCTAACAGAGAATTGAAAGACTTAATGGAGGTAATGAACCAAATGGACTTAACAGACATCTATAGAACATTCCACCCAAATAGGAAAGAATATACCTTCTCCTCTGCGGCTCATGGAACCTTTTCGAAAATTGACCATATACTTGGTAACAAAGCAAACTTCCACAGTTACAAAAAAATATTAGTAACCACCTGTGTCTTATCGGATCACCATGGATTAAAATTAGAATTCAACAACAATGCTACCCCCAGAAGGCCCACAAACTCATGGAAACTGAACAGTCAACTACTGACCCACACCTGGGTCAAGGAAGAAATAAAGAAAGAAATTAAAGTCTTTCTTGAATTTAATGAAAACAAAGACACAACATACTCAAACCTATGGGACACAATGAAAGCAGTGCTAAGAGGAAAGTTCATAGCACTAAGTGCCCACTTAAAGAAAACGGAGAAAGCACTCATTGGTGACTTAACAGCACACCTGAAAGCTCTGGAAAAAAAAGAAGCAGACTCACCTAGGAGAAGTAGAAGACTGGAAATAATCAAACTGAGGGCAGAAATCAACAAAATAGAAACACAGAAAACAATCCAAAGAATCAATGAAACAAGAAGCTGGTTCTTGGAGAAAATCAACAAGATTGACAAACCCTTAGCCAAACTAATCAAACGGCAGAGGGAGAACACGCAAATTAACAAGATCAGAAATGAAAAGGGGGACATAACCACAGACACAGAGGAAATTCAGAAAATCATTAGATCTTACTACAAAAGCCTGTATGCCACAAAATTGGAAAATGTAAAAGAAATGGACAGTTTTTTAGATAAATACCATATACCAAAGTTAAACCAGGACCAGGTAAATGCTCTAAATCGTCCTGTTAGTCGCGAAGAATTAGAAACTGTTATCAGAAACCTCCCTACCAAAAAGAGCCCAGGACCAGATGGTTTCAATGCGGAATTCTACCAGAACTTCCAAGAAGACCTAATACCTATACTCCTTAAGGTATTTCATAATATAGAAACACAAGAGTCACTGCCAAATTCCTTCTATGAAGCTACAGTTACCCTGATACCTAAACCACACAAAGACTCAACCAAGAAAGAGAATTACAGGCCAATCTCACTCATGAACATGGACGCAAAAATTCTCAATAAAATACTGGCAAACCGAATCCAAGAACACATTAGAAAAATTATCCATTACGATCAAGTAGGCTTCATCCCAGAGATGCAGGGCTGGTTCAACATACGAAAATCTATTAATGTAATCCATCATATAAACAAACTGAAGGAAAAAAACCATATGGTCATCTCATTAGATGCTGAAAAAGCATTTGACAAAATTCAGCACCCTTTTATGATAAAGGTCTTGGAGAGATTAGGGATACAAGGGTCATTCCTAAATATAATAAAAGCTATTTACAGCAAGCCGACAGCTAACATCAAATTAAACGGAGAGAAACTCAAGGCTATCCCACTAAATTCAGGAACACGACAAGGCTGTCCACTCTCTCCTTATCTCTTCAATATAGTGCTTGAAGTTCTAGCAATAGCAATAAGACAACATAAGGGAATCAAGGGGATTCAATTTGGAAAGGAAGAAGTTAAACTTTCATTATTTGCAGATGATATGATAGTATACATAAGCGACCCCAAAAACTCCACCAAAGAACTCCTACAGCTGATAAACTCCTTCAGTAACGTGGCAGGATACAAGATCAACTCCAAAAAATCAGTCGCCCTCCTATACACAAAGGATAAGGAAGCAGAGAGGGAAATCAGAGAAGTATCACCTTTCACAATAGCCACAAATAGCATAAGATATCTGGGAGTATCGCTAACCAAGGAAGTGAAGGATTTATTTGACAAGAACTTTAAGTCTTTGAAGAAAGAAATTGAAGAGGATACCAGAAAATGGAAGGATCTCCCCTGCTCGTGGATTGGGAGGATCAACATAGTAAAAATGGCAATTCTACCAAAAGCAATCTATAGATTCAATGCAATCCCAATCAAGGTCCCATTAAAATTCTTCACAGAGATTGAGAGGACAATAATCAACTTTATATGGAAAAACAAGAAACCCAGGATAGCCAAAAAAATCTTATACAATAAAGGTACTTCTGGAGGCATTACCATCCCTGACTTCAAACTCTATTACAGAGCTACAGTATTGAAAACGGCTTGGTATTGGCATAAGAACAGAGAAGTTGATCAATGGAATCGTATAGAAGACCCGGATCTTAAACCACAAACCTATGAACACCTGATTTTTGATAAAGGAGCCAAAAGTACACAATGGAAAAAAGAGGGCATCTTCAACAAATGGTGCTGGCATAACTGGATGTCAACCTGTAGAAGAATGAAAGTAGATCCATATCTATCACCATGCACAAAACTCAAGTCCAAATGGATTAAAGACCTCAATATTAATTTGAACACATTGAGATTGATAGAGGAGAAAGTGGGAAGTACTCTACAACAAATGGGCACAGGGAACCGTTTCCTATGCATAACCCCAGCTGCACAGACTTTAAGGGCAACATTGAATAAATGGGACCTCCTGAAGTTGAGCAGCTTCTGTAAAGCAAAGGACATTGTCACTAAGACACAAAGGCAGCCTACTGACTGGGAAAAGATCTTCACCAACCCTGCAACTGACAAAGGTCTGATCTCTAAAATATATAAGGAACTCAAGAGACTAGACGGTAAAATGCCAATTAACCCAATTAAAAAATGGGGCGATGAACTGAACAGAGAATTCTCAACAGAAGAAGTTCGAATGGCCAAAAGACACTTAAGGTCATGCTCAACCTCCCTAGCTATCAGGGAAATGCAAATCAAAACAACTTTGAGATATCATCTTACACCTGTCAGATTGGCTAAAATCCAAAACACCAATAATAACCTTTGCTGGAGAGGTTGTGGGGTAAGGGGCACACTCATCCATTGCTGGTGGGAATGCAAACTTGTGCAACCACTTTGGAAAGCAGTGTGGCGGTTTCTCAGGAAATTCGGGATCAACCTACCCCAGGACCCAGCAATTCCACTATTGGGAATCTACCCAAGAGATGCCCAATCATACAACAAAAGCATATGCTCATCTATGTTCATAGCAGCATTATTTGTAATAGCCAGATCCTGGAGACAGCCTAGATGCCCTTCAGTGGAAGAATGGATGAAGAAACTGTGGAATATATACATGCTAGAATACTACTCAGCGGTAAAAAACAATGACATCTTGAATTTTGCAGGCAAATGGATGGAAATAGAAAACACTATTCTGAGTGAGGTAACCCAGACCCATAAAGATGAACATGGGATGTACTCACTCATATTCGGTTTCTAGCCATGATTAAAGGACATCGAGCCTATAAGTTTGGGATCCTTGAGAAGATAATAAGAAGGTGAACTCCCAAAAAAGATATAGTAATCCTCCTGGATATTGGAAGTAGACACGATCGCCAGGCAAAATTGGGAACTTGAGGGTTGGGCAAGACTGGGCCAAGGGAAGATGGGGAGAGAAAAGTGTGAAGGGGAGAGCGGGGGGAGCTCGGAGGAATGGGGTGCTTGGGATATAGGAAGGGTGGATATGAGAGCAGGGAAGCATATATCTGAATTTAAGGAGCTACCTGAGGGTTGTCAAGAGACTTGACCCTAGAGGGGTTCCCAGGTTTCCAGGGAGACGCCCCCAGTTAGTTCCTTGGGCAGCTGAGGAGAGGGAGCCTGAAAAGGCCAGTTCCTATAGCCATACTGATGAATTTCTTGCATATCACCATAGAACCTCCACCTGACGATAGATGAAGAAAATGACAGAGCCCCACCTTGGAGCACCGGACTGAGCTCCCAAGGTCCTGATGAGGAGCAGAAGGAGAGAGAACATGAGAAAGAAAGTCAGGACCGTGAGGGAACCTCCAGCTGGCGACAGATGGGGAAGGTGACTGAGCCCCACATTGGAGCACTGGACTGAGCTCCCAAGGTCCCGATGAGGAGCAGAAGGAGCGAGAACATGAGGGAGAAAGTCAGGAACGAGAGGGGTGCGTTCACTCATGGAGACGGTGGGACAGAACTAATGGGAGATCACCAACTCCAGTTGGAATGGGACTGATGGATCATGCGACCAAACCCGTCTCTCTGAGTGTGGCCAACAGCGGGGGCTGACTGAGAAGCAAAGGACAATGGCTCTGGGCTCTGATTGTTCTTCATGGACGGGCTCTGTGGGAGCCTTCTCAGCTTGGTCGATCACCTTCCTGGACCTGGGGGGAGTTGGGAGGACCTTGGTCTTGGCATAGAGTGGGGAACCCTGATGGCTCCTTGGCCTTGAGAGGGAGGGAGGGGAGGTATGGGTGGAGGGGAGGGGAGGGAAGGGGGAGAAGGAGGGGAGAGAAAGGGGAGAAGGAGGGGAGGGAGGGGGGAGGAGGAGGGAAGGAGATGGAAATTTTTAAATATAAAAAAAAATAAACCATGAGGAAAAAAAAAAAATGAATACTGAGCCTAAATTGAATGGTAACTGAATAGCTTAGTCTCAGGCATCAACTCTTCACGGTGTCTTACAAGCAACTTTTCACACTGAGTTCTATGTATTACATTGTAGTTTCTGCATCAATTCTTTATGCTAACATTTGAAAACTCACAACAATGATGCAATCAAACGAATAAAATATATTCCACTTTTAACAGAAATTGTTATAAAGAAGGCCGATTTTTCAAAAGTCTGTTTCTACTCAGTGATTCTAGCTTTTATTTTACCAATCCTTGTGGGAATACATCTTCCTGCTCTACATTCCACTAGCCTGCTTACTTCGTGTAGTTGTGTCAGAAGCATCAATATGAACTGAAAAGAATGAACCAGGTTACACGGTAATGTACATACTATGTGATCCCTTTATCTTATCCCTGTGCTGGTTTGGGAATTGCTGTATGCGACAATTGAGAGTAATTCTACTACTTATGCTCCCTTGTAAATGACTGTGAAAGCTGGTGGATACTGACTAGTAAAGACACGGCATGCTTTTAAACCAGTTCTTCCCAGGTTTTTCTGTTTGTATTATCTTAACTATAGATGTTCTTTAAAATCTCCTGTTTTGCTCTTATTGGATATCTCTATATTTATTTAAAAAGGTGTTTATTTTCAGCACATTTCCCTGCAGTCTAAATTTTTTTCCTCAGTAAGAAAATATTTAATATATAAATACAGTCAGGTAAACAGCAAGTAAATTGCTCTATCAATATAGTATAAAAGTCACTTTATGAAACAGAAAATGAATGAGACCAAGGTGTTTGGTGTGAGGTAGGAGAGTTCAACTAACTTCCATTCTCAGTGGAGAAAAGAATAGCACTTGAGGCAATCATCTCCTCTTGAATGAATGCTATAGATTCAGTAATGTGCACAATGTTGCAGGAATGCTGCCCAAATGTTTCCCCTTTCTATGCATAAACACCTTTCGGTAAGATTAACTGAAGTATAGGCAATCAACGAAAAGAGTGTTTAATAATTGTAGACACAGTCATTATCCTGTGTGATGAAGATCTGGACAAGATTAGGCTTGCACTTTCTGTAAAAAGACAAAAAACAATTAAAATTGATATTTTAATTATATACAGTGATGAAGGTTTAATAGAGATGCTGAACAAGTGAATGACTGTGTGAATATATGGTGTTAGATCAGAGAACATGGCATGGATGTGGCAACAAGAAAAGAAAAGAAAAGAAAAGAAAAGAAAAGAAAAGAAAAAGAACAGAAGAGAAAAGAAACAGCTGATAAGCAGACACATATAAGAATTATGGAGGAATCATTTCTTCCCTAGGGTTCTGAGGAATGGCCTTAGCGGATCTGAAAACAGAAAGATGTCTAAAGGAGCCCTGGTAGCTTCTTGAGAAATAAGACAGAAATCTTGTCAGGTAAAGAGGGTGAGGGAGCGAAGAATCAGAGAGACAGCTCCTGTGTTTCAATTTACAGATGAGAGGGAATGGAGAAATGTACTCAAGAGAAAGAAATCTATGTTTGCTGTACTCTTTGTCTGTCTTTATGGGGAAAAGAAGAGGGAGTGTTTGTGTGGAGTGTGGATTTCGAGGCAGGATGTTACCACAGCATCCAGACCTGTCTGGTGATTCTCCTCCCTTGACCTCTGGAAGATGGGATTGTAGTTGTGCAGCACCATGCCCAGATATGGTCCATTCTCTAAACATTAAATTATATCTCATCAGTGTTGTCCTTCTCAAAGTCAATATGGTCAAGGAAACTTTCTTTTTTTTTTTTTGTTTTTTCAAGACAGGGTTTCTCTGCATCTTTGGAGCCTGTCCTGGTACTAGCTCTTGTAGACCAGGCTGGTCTCGAACTCACAGAGATCCGCCTGCCTCTGCCTCCCGAGTGCTGGGATTAAAGGCGTGCGCCACCACCGCCCGGCTGGAAACTTTCTTTTTTATTTAAAAATTTTCCCATGTATTTTGATTATATTTACCCCTCCCTCAACTGCTTCCAGGTCTTCTCCAACATCCTACACATCTAACTTTATGTTCTTTCTATCTCTCAAGACAGAGAGATTAAAGAAAAAATTGAAGCACATAACAGTAGCAACATAGAGAAAAACATTAAAAACTTTCTTTATGAAAAGAAAGAGAAATAAAATCATAACATACAAGAAAGCACAAAAACTAATGAATGAAAATTTCAGTATAATAACACTCAGAAGTATCCTTGATATAAATCAGTCCTTGAACTAATCAGTTGCCTGTCAAGATGGCCTCCACTTGATGCTCTAAAACATTAATCATCATCATCGTCATTTATTATTATTATCCCCGACTAATAGATTTACAATAACCTTATACCTACCATTCAGAGAAAATCCCAACAGAAATAAGAGCAAGATGAGCAGGACGGCTGTTTCAAGACATTCTCTTCAATAAGTAAGAACAATATACAAGAACAATAAATAAAGGAAGGTGAGAAGGGAACACATATGGAGGAGGGATGGGTCTGAGAGAAATTGGGGAATTGAATAAAGGACTAATATGCTAAAAATGTGTTGTGTGTGATTCTCAATGAATTAATGAAAATACTATAGTATTATTTTAAAAGAGGCAGGTGGATCTTTGAGAGTTCGAGGCCAGCCTGGGCTACAAGAGCTAGTTCTAGGACAGGCACCAGAGCTACAGAGAAACCCTGTCTTGAAAAACCAAAAAGTTCAATGAATTAGATAACAGTTTGAAAAATAATTTTAAAAAATCTAAGAGCTTTGTGAATAAAGTTGTTTGCTACCAAGTCTTGAGTTAGATCCATTAAATCCAAATAGTGAAAGAGAGAAAGGACTCCCCAAAATTTTCCTCTGACAGCATGCATGTGCACACACATATGCATACACAAACAATCAAATAACAAATGAAAATAAATATATGAAAAGGAAAGCCTTCAAGGAAAATGACATAGCAAGGACATCTAATGTCAGACATAGATTGAGAAAGAATTAAACCTACCTGTCTGTAAATATTTTTCTTTAGCCAAGATCAATTTGGAAAAAAAAATGAGACCTTACAAAAGTGTTTGTAGCATGTCTTCAGTGTCCAAATAAAGATACATTTCCAAATTTTATAGTATCATGTAATATATACTATAGAAGATCCCTAGTTAGTCAATGGAAAGTATTTAAAAAGACATTAGGATATATAATGGAAAAGTTAATTTAGACAACAAATTATCAAAGTGTAGTTGACCAAATGAGTAAAGTGAATTTTACAAATTAACAACTAAATGTCTTCATGAAGACAATAAAAAAGGCAAAAGTTGCCCAGAGTGTACCCGCACTGGACCCTGTGATACATGATAACAATTTCAGCTATGAGGGAGGCTAACAGAGCAAAAGTTCAAGACTGGCATGGGCTACTGCATGTGTTCAAGGCCAGCCTGAATGACTTATGAGAGATTTTCTCAAAACTACAATATAAAACATGGACTGAGCAAATATCACTGGGAAGATGCTAGGTTGGTGTGCTCAAGTTCAGGTGTGTTCAGTCCCCAGCTCTGCAAATAAAAGAAGATAACTAAGTCACATGTTGTCTTCACGTGAAAAGAAAATTATTTTAAAAAAGATTTTATACAGGGCAGATGAGATTTACTGAGTCCAAGAAGTATAACCCTGCTTAGCAAGACATCGTAGCAATAGAACAAGGAACAGTAATATATTAAATAGAAAAAATATCATGTCTGATACATAATTGTAGTCTGTGACTAAAAGGGGCTAACTTTATGAACCCAGGGAAAAGAAAAAAAAGATAGTAAGTGAAATATTCATACCCGAGGTAGGAGACAAAATGACTTATGAAAGACCAGAATTTGGGCTGTACTCAGATTTCTCTTTATGCATAAAGGGGTGCCAGAGGACAACAAAGAATATCCACACAGCGCTCTACTGGAAAAAGTTTGTGACCTGAAAATTCCACATCAACCAATTTATTGTTCCAATATGAAAGCAGCAGAAGGCATTCCGAGCTTATAAAGACTTGGAAAATATTGTAGCCAACTCTTCTTATTGGGAAAGAAAAAGTCAGTAATAGAATTCAACTGATAAATACATAAATCAGAATAAAAATACTAGTTATGGTCACTGAGATTAAAGACTTGAGATTAATAAAGTTGAATATAAATCCAAATAGCCATCAACAAATTTGCTGAGCACTTACCATGTGCAGACTAAGGCAGTGTCCTGTGTAGGTTCTGTTGCAGTGACAAAGAAAACTTGAGAAGGAAAGGGTTTATTGGACATACAAGTTACATTCATCACTGAGGGATGCCAGAGCAGAAATTCAAGGCAGAACCTGGAAGCAGAAATTGAAGCATAGACCATGGGAAAGATGCTTACCGGCTTGCTGACTATTGCTTGCTCAGCCTGACCTCTAATACAAACAGGACCACCTGTTCAGGGGTAGTAGTGCACGAAGTGGCCTGGGAGCTCTAACATCAACCATTAATCAAAATGCCCCCATTGACTAGCCCAATGGCCAATCTGATAGAAGAAAATCCTTAATTGTGGTTCCCTCCTCAAAGTTATCTTTACTTTGTGCTAAGTGCACAAAACCTAACTTTCACAGGCACCATCAGATCCTATTGTGCCCTGCCCAGATAGAGACTAGTAAGATGAGACAGGTGTTAAACACTGAGAGTATCACAGAGTGATTAATATCTGGACAAGCACGAGCAGGTGTGCGTGCGTGTGCACACACACACACACACAAACACACACATACACACACAAACACACACACAAAGAAAATGACAGATATAACACAGCTGGTTATTAGAGACCTGACTGAAATAAAGAAATTAATCTTTCAGGGGTCTCAGAAAAAGGATCATGGGAAGCTGCTAGTTCTTGAGATGAAGTAAGTTTGCACGCTCTATGAAAATTAAAAGGCAACTTTGAAAACAATGAAATGGCAAGAAGGGTGACAGATGCTTGCAGATATGAGTTACCAGGGTTGACAGAGTTTTGAACAATACTTAGATAAGGACTTGGGTTTTGTGCTGTGACAGTTGGAGAACCAATGGAGAGTTTTCAGAAAGGGCAGAGTAAGAGCTAACAAAGCCTTGAAAAGTGTCACTCTCCTTGGTACAAGGGGATGAATGGCACAAGGGGTCAAGTGTCAAACTCACCAGTTAGAATGCTCTGTTAGTACTACCCATGAACTTGTATTCATATAGCAAAGGCTGAATAGTTCTCCAAGGACTATAGATCTGGGAATTTTAAATTTTCTGTATTGCCTATATTTATTTAAATTCCAAGTGACTATTAAAAATCAAAGCGGACAAAGCATGGTCCTTCTTTCAAGTACCCGTGGATGCTTAAAGGATTAATGAATAACTTTTCATTACATGTTTCTTCCCACTAAGACTTGCAAAGTCCAAATGATGGGCATTCCAACGTTGATGGAGAAACGTTTCACAAGGTTCCAGTCCTAGATGTAGAACCACAGGCATTCAGTGGCTGCTAGGAAAGGGAGAACCAGTTTATAAATATTGATTTCAGACTGTGATGCATACCCTAAGGGGTCAGTTCTAGATATATACAAAAAAGGGAACACTAATTGGACTTGGGTTGTAAGTGGGGAAAAAAGTCATAAATTCTAGAGAGGGGTTAAGGAGGATGAGGACATGAGATGGCTTAAAATGGGGAGGGAAAGGATGCAAATACAGTGTATTGTATTGTAATCTCCAAAGAAATGAAAGGAAAAACAAATCCTCATTTTTGTTTATAGGGACCTTTGAAAAGACCTACTCAGACTGTTGACAGCACTGAGTTGTGTGTAGCAGTGCCAATGATATCGCAGCAGAACTTGAAAAAATGGGTCTAAAACAAATTATAAAGAAGTAGGAAAAGCACAATAAAATGAGCCTAATCAGCAAAGCAGACGGCGAGTAATCTGGTAAACTAAGAGCCATCTGTGCATTTTCCTGGTGACCTCTGAAATGTCTTTTGGGCATATAAGTAAAATGTAAAGTTGCTAGGTTTGTTAAATTAATATTGGAATCATTAAAGCTATAAATTTTAGATGCATTTCCCTTTACATGTGACCACTCCCTTCCTAAAGATGCAATGCCCTAATTTTGCTTTTATAGATAAATATGTAGTATTACAAACCCGCTTAACAAAAGTCATAAATACAATTAAATCTTAAAGACAATTTATAATATTTGTGTGTTTGTGCCCGTGCATGTGCACACACATATGTGGGTGTATGTGTGTTTGTGTACATGTGTGTCTGCGAGTTTCCATGTAAATGTTCCTTCACAGACTGGAAGACACACCACCTCCCCTGGACCTGGAGTTAAAGGCTATTGTGAGTCACCTTTTCAAGAGCAGCAAGACTCTTAACTGCTTAGCCATTACTCATGCCTCCAATGCACTGTATTTTTAACAATTAATTTCAGTTTTTAAACAAATGACCTAGTTAACAGTTATAAATTTATCACCCCTAATTTTAATCTTTATGTCTCAAGTCATACCACATGGAAATATTAATCGATGAGTCTTGCTTTTTATCTCTTTTCTTTCCTTATGGCTTTCCTCGTGCCTTTACCTGATGGGCATAAAACTCTCAGTTTAGTTCAGTGGAACTCAGGTGTATCTCATGGCACTGATGTTAAGTTATATAATACATATAGTAATATATGTATATTTCTTCTCTATGAATTGAAGGACACTTTGAAACTATGTATTGCATTAGCATTTTAACTACTCAATGAACAGGTTTGGGTGTGTAATAACAAAATTTGCTATTGAATGAATGTTTGCATCACACCATTTGTATTAAAGCATACCATAAAGACTGTAGTGGCAAAAAGTCTTGAGGATGTAACCTGATTAGAACAAGTGCCTTTGTATCAAGCATACAGAGAATTCTTCTCTCTTTTGTAGATGTAGGATATAGATAGAAGATCACACACTAGGAAGCAGGACCTGACAAGACATCAAACATGCTAGCACTTTAATTTTCATATTGCCTTTTAGCAGAACTGTGAAACATGAATTTCTAATAGTTTTAGAGCTCCACATTATGGGTTTTTGTTATAGCAACCTCCATGAACTCCAGCACAACCAAAGGCAACATCTACTATCTATTACCGCAGCTTGGTCTTGGCAGTAGACAATACACCAATTAACCAAAACTGCTGTGAAATCGAAATTCAGCTCTCAGACATAACTCCAAAACTGAAACAAAAATTTTAAAGCCATAGATTAGTGATTCTCAACCTGTGCATCGCAAACCCCTTTGCTGGTAACATATTAGATATTCTGCATATCAGATATTTGCATTACAGTTTGTAACAGTAGCAAAATTACAGTTATGAAATAACAATGAAATAAGTTTATGACTGAGGTCACCACAACATGAGAAACTGTATTAAAGAGTCACAGCATTAGGAAGGTTGAGAACCACTGCCATAAATGAAGACGATCTTCTGCCTAAAGAATAGGTTACCAAATAAAACCATAAAAAACAGAATTTCCCACATAATATAATCAACATGAAGATTGAGGCACTGCTAACTTATAACAAGATGAGCAGATGTTGCTCCTACCCATTTACCGCTAAAGTGCCATTGTTAGAGTTCCCCTAAGGAAAAAAAAAATTTCAATAAAAATTGAGTCAAAACCCTCCAAATTTTCAAGCCATTTTAAGAACTTTGTAGTGTACTTAATTGCTCTTTTGTGTCTCAATAAACTCATTTTTATTGCTGAAATAAACTTGAAATAAAAACACATTTGGCAATCAAATAGAAATATTTCCAGCTTATTATTAAAAGATGAAATTGTAATACTGTACAGTATATTCTATTATTAAAAATGTAAGTCAATTATTGTTTCAATAACAGATTTGTTTGCCAATATAATGAAATAACCGTGATTACAGTATTCAATAATTTTTATTTAAAGCATGCACAATGCTCCAGAGTTCATGTTTATCATTCAATATTATCTCTATCTTATCTGTATCTGTATCTTAAGAAGACTGAAGAAATAATCATCGCAGTATCTTCCCATAAAATAAAAACAAGTAAAAAGTATTAAGCAAGAAAACAAGTTGACAACATTAGTAAAAGTCAAATCTCAATCAAAAGTAAAATTTCCCAGATTTTCATTTTTTAAGTTTTTAAAGTAGATAAGAAAATAACTTTTAATTATTTAAATTTATGAGTGTTTTTCCTGCGTTTATGCATGTGCACCATGTGTGCATCTGGTTCCCACATAGATCAGGAGAAAACATTAGATCCCACCCAGTATTTGGAGTTACAGATGGTTGTCAACCTTAATGTTTATTCTAGGAATTGAGCACAGTTTCTCTGCAAAAAGTGCTCATGACCATTGAGCCATATAAACAAACAAGAAAATTTAAGTTAATTTTTTAAACTTTCATTATTTTTTTCTATTTTCAGTATTAGTTTTCACTAGTAATATGAAATTTATGGAAGATTAAGTTTTTCCCCTTAAATTTTGAGATTATAACACAATTGCATAATTTTTCCCTTTCCCCAAAACCTCCTATATATTCCTTCTTGCCTTTTCTTTTCTATTTTTAAACACATGACCTTTTCTCATTAATTATTATTAAGTCTACACACAAAGACACACATATTTCTAAATACATAAATACAATCTCCTCAATCTATGTAATACTGCTTGGATAGTATCAGGGATGACCATTTGGTATTGAATAACCAGTTGGTATGTTCTTCTCTGGAGAAGACTGCTATATTTATCACATATATTTTTTATTTACAGTTTTTCCACACAACTCTTCCCAAACCCTTCCCACCTCTTTCTGTCATTGGAAAACAAACAGGCACCAAAAAATTAAAACAGAATAAAAATAGGATAGAATAAACAAATAGGAAAAAAGAGTCAAAGAAAAAGCAAAGGAAATATACAGATACTGAGATGTAAACATCCCAACACACATGAATCCCATTAGAACACAACCCTGGTCCTCTGAGATAACCACAAGTGATCTTAATCATTGAGCCATCTTTCCAACCCCAAGGTCCTATGATTTTGTTTACCCGTAAGTTTGTTGCCTATCTAGTCCTAAATTCCTGGGTATCCAAACAGTATTGGGGATGGTTTCTATCCAATCAGACAGTAGTTGGTCACTGTGGTGGTTTGAATGAAAAGGGCTCCCATAGGCTCATATATCAGCATGCTTAGTCTCCAGTTGATAGACTGTTTGGAAAGCATTAGAAGGTATGACCTTCCTGGAGGAGGTGTGTCACTAGGAGAGAGCGGTGAGATTTCAAAAGCCAAGGCTTCACCTAGTATCTCTGCCTTTTTTCTACCTATGGATCAAGATGTAAAATGATCAGTTACTACTCCAACACTATGCCTGTTAGCTTCCTACCATGATGATAATTGACTAACCCTCTAAAACTGTAAGAAAGTTACCAACTAAATGTTTTTCTCTTGTAAGAGTTGCCTAGACCATGGCACTTCCTCACATGAACAGCAACTAAGAAGAGCAACTAAGACAGTTACGCCGACAAATTCTCTTACCGCTATTGCAGCAGCATATCCGGTAGTAAGGTCACTGCTGGAGATCAGATGATTTGTAGATGGGTTAGTGTTTGCCTTTCTCCTCTGGAAGCATGAGACGTACCTTCCAGTATCATGAGCTCACCAACTCCAACCAGACTGGGAAGGAACAAGCATAGGATCAAACTAGTCCCTCTGAATGTGGTTGACAGTTGCAAGGCTGGGGGAGAGGGGACTGGAAGTGGCACCAGGATTCATCCCGACTGCACATTCTGACTTTTTTGGGAACCTATTCTCTTTGGATGATACCTTCCTTGTTCAGCCTATATATGGTAGGGAGGGCCTTGTACCTTTTCCAAAGCAATGTGTCTTACCCACTCTGAGGATTGGATGCAGCTGGGGTGGGAGGGTATGTTCAGGGAATAGGAGGAGGGGAAGGAGTGGGAACTTGGATGGGTATGTATAATGAAAAATGTTTTCTTTTAAAACAAAATAAAAAATAACAACAATAAGAAACTCAAATTTTATCTACATAAACACTTTTTAATAATTGAAAACTTCTATCATTTATACCAGACTTTCACAGTCATCTTATCTCAGTAAATATTTTTTTCATTTAAAAATGCCTCACATCCTACCTTTCAAAATCTGAGTATGCATTTTCCATTGCATATTATAATTTCATTTTAAAAATGTGTATTTAATTGACAAGGGGAGTTATCTATTTTTGCCATGTGATGAAGCCATGTCTCCCCAGAAAAACTGGGTTAGTTAAAGCAACAATAGCATGGCTCATGGTCACAGTGGTTTGATTTCCTAAGAGCAAAATCCTGTGGGAAATTTGGAATGTTCCTAAGAAATGTTCAAATATTTTTTTCCACCAAAAAATATACAGTTCAGTTGCTTCACACAAATATGCATGTGTTTTGAAGATTATAGAGTCCAGCTCATTAGTATACAACCACTAAGGAAAGTTCATAAATTTCAAAATCATTCACTAACAGTTATGTGTTAATTCTTCTGTCTAACCCCATAATCTCTCAGTCACTAATTCAACTGAATGCTCCAGGAAAGAAAGGGGGGCTATCAAAACATAAATTGTGATTAGAACAATAGAATAGCTTTTTAAAGGGGTATCAATGGGCCTCTTTGCATGTGGGGTGGTATGAATAAAAATGGCCTCAATAGATTCATATATTTGTATGCTTGGTCCCCAACTTGTGGAATTGTTTGAGAAGGCTTAGGATGTGTAGCCTTATTGGAGTAAGTGTATAATGGGATTGGGCCTTTAGTCTCTCTCTCTCTCTCTCTCTCTCTCTCTCTCTCTCTCTCTCTCTCTCTCTCTCTCTCTCTCTCTCTCTCTCTCTCTCTCTCTGTCTCTCTGTCTCGTGGATCAGAGTTAAGGTTTTAGCTACTGTTCCAACACCATGCCTGCCTGCCGGCTTCCATTCTTCTTCCATGACGGTCACAAACTCTAATTCTTTGTAACTGCCCCCATTCAATGCTTTTCTTCTATATGTTGCCTTGGTCATGGTATTTTGTCAAGGCAATAAAAAAGTAAAGCATCATGAAACCTAATTTAGCCTGAAACTACTCCATAATAACTTAAGCTATAGTAAGTGAGAACATAATATCATGTCCCTTCTCTTCGGTTATATTGTATGAGCCATTATGAATTAGTAATATTTAATAAATAACTTTGGTGAGAATATTAAGAATATTATTAGATAAACCACTTCTACTTCACATGCACAGCAATAGCAACAAACACAAAAGAAGATGCCACCGAAAGATGGATATGAGAGAAGAGCAGGGTGTATATGATCGAAGTGGTGTGAAGTTCTCAATCAATAGATGCAAAATATATTTTAGTAGATGAATGTGAAGGAGAAACAAAAAGAGAAGACTGGGAGAAAATGACAGGTACAATGATCTTCTTATCTGAAAGCATGGTATGTGGCCTAATAATTTAATAGCTGTGAGAAAGAAGACTGCATTTATCTTACACATTTAAAGTAAAAGGCAAGATCTAAACTCTGCTTGTGGCCACAGTTACTGTGAGACCCCTTGGTCATTTAAGAAGGCTAGAAAATGTCAAATAAATAAATAAACATACAAAATTTATGAAAGCACTTAGAATCCATAATAAACAATCACTTATAGGAAAATGGTTATAAATTTTTGAAAATAACCACCATAGTATATAATGGAAAGCAATTAAAATTACCTTACCATAAGTAGGAGAATAAATAGATATATTCCTCTCATTAAGTACTATGCAACCATTACAATTAAATGTAGCTGTAAGTAGCAACAGAAAAATATCCCATCAAATAATTATGCTAATGGAAAAATTAAGCCAAGAAAAAAGTTACATTATCACATATATAATTTGAAATCACAAAAAATATTGGTTGCATATGAACACATTTATTTTACTATATATGAAAATGCAAAACAAAAAATTCAAAACATTTTTTACTTAGGATATGATGAGAAAACAACATGAATAAACATTTTAGAAAGTTTCTTTTGTATATGAAATTTTATTTTTAAATAAAATGTCATGCTTACTTTTTATAATTTTTGCATAAAGGAATAGTTTATTCTATCGTTTGTGATTAAAACAAATATAATTTCATACTTAACTGAAAACTCATGATTCTTATTCAAAGAACAGTTTTTGTTTTATAGAGAGCAAGAAAACACAATAAGTAAGTAGTAAATGGACAATACAACCTAAGAGTTTTCCACATGAAATATATAAAAGCCTTTTAACATATGAAATACTCATTTATACTCTTGAAAATGGACTTCCAAGTCTCAGAAAACGTTTTAAATCATCAAACATAACCCAAGTGCCAGGCAGCACTCCACATGTTGAAGGGACAGCAGGGAACAGACAGCAGTAGGATACTTCCTGGTGGAGCTTCCTGGTAATGGGAGGTAAACAAACAAAATTAGTTCATTAGAGACTTGGCAGAAATGACGCCGGCTGCAAAGAAAAACTAAGCAGAGTTTCAGGCTAGGTTGTATCTAAATAAGGTTCTCAACACAAAACAAACAAACAAACACAAATTCCAGCTCAGTGTAAAAGTACTATCAGAATAAAGATTTGAGACAGTGTGAAAGCAAACTTGGGCACATCTGTGTGGAGCACACTCCAGATAGAAAGCACAGCAGAGGCCTCAAATGATACCAAGGCTCTCAGCTGGATGGAAAGCAGGGCAGTGGGAGAAGGTGAGGAGGATGGTGCAGAAACTACATGGAGTCTTACAGATGGTCGAAGGTTCTGCCCATTTTTTATGAATTAGATGGGAATCCTTCTAAGAAATTTTAAGTATGATCTGACATTTGTAAAACTTATACTCTGGCTTTTGTAACACTGAAGTAAAGAAAAAGAAAGAGGTCTGAAATTTAAAGCTATTGTAGTAATCTTGTGAGAGATGATGATGCCTAGAGTCCCGGTAAATTACCATTTAAAGTACTTCTGTAAATGTATTAACAGTTCTAGGAACTGTGGGATCATAATGCTCTCTGTGTGTGTGTTTTTGAAGCAACATGTAGCATATGAAGTTAGAGGGCACCTTAACAGGAACATGCTTAATGCTGGCATGTGCAATTTGGTGTGGTAACTGTAGGTGCTTGAGTTTTTATACTAATGGTTTGGCCAGAGAAAGGCTAAATGACAAACAAGGAGCCCTCTTTCTAAACGTAAATGATTGTAGAAGTTTCGAAAGTTTTATCCATGTGCCACGAAGGAAAAAAATTATAAAATACTGAAATAAATGAGGCTCTCTGACAATATTTGTTCTTCTTTTTATTTATATTTATTTATTTTGATGGAGGCATCTGTGTCTGACAAGATAATCAGCACTTTCTTTGTACTTTTATGAAGTAGATTGCACTACTTAGAAAGGTCCCAGGGTCTCTAAGTGAAGAAAACAAATCCTTGTTGGATAAAAGTACACTGCACTGACCAAATACTCTCACAACTTCTGTAAAGGCCTAAGGAAAATGTTGCAAATGTTTGGGAGTTGCTGTTTTTTAGCCAAAGATCAGTTCACTCTTTGCTTCATTCCAGTTCACTATGTTGCCCAATGCAGCAGAAATGAACACAAGTATCTGCAAGACAAGGAGGCTCCTGTAAATCCAGAAAATACCAGCCTGTGTGAAACCTAAACCAACAGCTTGCTATATGATGTAGACAAAAACAGTTGTCTTTTAAATTTTCAATGAAAAATTTATATAACTCTAAACAAATGGTATATAACTTACTGTGAATAATACCATAATCTGTTCAGATTTATGCCACCTACCTCTTAGTTACAAAATAATTTCCGAATGAACAATTTATTCAACAATGATTAAGGTTTATTTATGTTACTTTAGAAGCTAAAAATGTTGTTCCAATTATTTAAGAAGATCTCAGAGTTGACATTTGAAAAAGGAATTTAGGTGGCTGAGATTTTAATGAGTGACTATCACATCCAGATGACAGGCTATTGTTCTTCTCAGATGCCTGAGGAGCTGCTAGTGATGATGACTCACACATCACAGCAGGCGGAGTCCTGGTAATTCCCATCCAGTCTGCTATTCACATTCTACCTAAAGCCAACAAGTGAAATGTCTGCCCTGGATAGGATTTTAATTACAGTATTAAAAAGCATAACCAGCTAAAGTACATGTTTGAAGTACTACATTGTGTCTAATCTCATATAAATATTATTTTGCTACTAAAATGAAAATGTACTTGTCCAAGATTGTGAAATGACCAGTCATTTTAAGTACAAATAAACTTTTGTGAGCAATTTAGCTCACCAGTATAAATCTCAGGAAAACATTTTATTCCATTCAAATTTGCAAGTTTTATTCATCTTAGTTATTATTTCTTAATAATAGTGAAATGAAAAACCTTTTAAGTCCTTCATATTTATATTTTCAACTGAAGTAATTAAGGTTAACTTTATTTTATGTCATTATTTAAATGCTATTTCTTATTTTCCTTTATCCTATAAGCCAGTATTACTAATACATATTAATGTGGTACTATGGTACTATATGTAAACTCAGTTCAAACAGTGTAGTTAATATTTACATTTGGAACATATTTTTTGTTGCTTGCAACACACACACGGCAGTTTTTTACATTGATGATCACCGAGTGTCAAGGAAATGAATGCATACACTATTGTCTTAAAATTGGCTATGATGGTAATCCCACCAGGCAAGAATAATATTATCACTACAATTTTTGAGCCACATTTGAAGCAAGCTTTATTAGAAACTGCCCAGAACAACAGACACTGTCTGAGTCCATGCCCAGGACCCCAGAATATAGCACCAAATTACATTATTCAGAGACTTGTAAAGGAAAACCCACAAGGCTACCACCTTCTTTCTTTTGTCTAATCAAGGGCAAGCATACATCCTGATGTACTTGCTTCCTCCATACCTCCCACCTACATGTGATGAAGCACATCCTGTGCAGTTGGGGCAACCAGGCCTGTTTACAAAAGCAAAATCACATGGCATGCTATCCTATGTGAACAGCCCCCCTCCCCACACACATACACATTCCAGTGAGTTATCTGGAAGTTACCTTGGGCAAGTGGGGCTTCCAGGTGAAGGTAGTAGTTTAAACTTAAAACATAACTTAGCCATCACAGTGACCCTGACAGCCATCAATTGATGGCCCCTCTGGTTTACAATTTGCACAAATTTTCATCTCCATGCTTACTCTATTGTTACTTTCTCAGCCTCCAATACTCCCTTACAGCCCCACGTACTTTGATTTTATTTTCTATCGAAAATTCTTATGCTCAACACTACATTAGATTTCAATACCTTCATAGAATGGTTTTCTACCTTACTATTCTCCAGGCACAAATACATACCAGTGGAAATACGATTCTATCTAATCATTAATTGATAGTTAGATTTACTTCTGGTTGATTTGTAACATAAAAACAATCTGGGTTTTTTTTTTCTCCAAAACATCTAATGGAATTATTTCTAGCAACATTTGCAATCATTTTTCTGACACATTTCTGGTCATCAACTCTTATTCAGTAGTGATTTTTAGTCGTGACTATGGTACACTTGATAAAACAATCTTAGTGCTTAGGATCTAATCGACAGCAGTGGAGAACAGAACAGAAATAACCTTTACATAATTTCCAACACTCTACATGAACTCATTAGTAAATGCTTATCTGAGTTTTTTTCTTCTACCAATAATGTTGAAAGTCACAGGATTGAAATAATTTCGCTAAATCCATCATCTTAAAAGGCAGACTTCACCACCTATGGTTTGCTTTCCATCATGTGGTGTTTATATTCAGTTTGTTTGCCCATCTTAGTGCCCTTCACTTCTGCAAAATTTTCACATTCTAAAGACTGAAGTTCTGCAATCTGTAACAGTCCACATCTTACAATCTCCTTTTCCCATGTCTTTCTTTTCCTCTAAACCTTTCTCTCTGATTTCTTTGAAACATCTTTTTTCTCCAACCACTAATTTTCATTCCAATTTCTCAAATACATCTTTGTTTTTGTTTTTAATATATATGATAAAATTGATTACTTCAAACTTTAAATTCTTCAACAGGTTCATAAACAATCCTAATCCTTTTCTACATTCTACCTAAATATATGAAGATCACTACCAAAGAAATAAAAACATATAACAGTTAAAAAAATCAAAGATAAAATGTTGTATATCTATATTTATTCTATGTAAAACATTTATGTTTTTCAAATTGAGTTAGAAATAAACAATATGCTCACAGCCATCTTCACTGTATTCCAGCATAAACTTTCTTGTTTTCAAGCTACCTCTAGGAGGAACATTCTATTTCCTCTTCCCTGTTCTTGGAATCTCATTTTGTACAAAAAAAAAAAAAAAAAAAGAAAAAGAAAAAAAGAAAATAAATTAACAAATAAAATATATTTGCTCAGTTTCTCATTTTTCTGAAATCTCTTTTTCAGATTTAATTGCATTGAATGTGCTCTACTCTATTTTTCACGTTTTAAAAGTATGCTTTGTTAGTTTAAATTTTTTAGAATTTTGAGAATTCTATACCTGAATATTATATTTATATAATTTCTACCCCTCTCTCTTCAGTCTCCAACTCCTATGACCTTATATTCTTAGTCAAGAGTATGACCTCTTCTTCTTTTTTTTTTTTTCTTGGTAAGAAAATTTGTATTGGTTTTTTTTCTTTTTTGATATTTTTTTTATTAAAGATTTCCATCTCCTCCCCCTTCCCTCCCCTCCCTTCCACCCATACCCCCACTCCACCCCCTCTCCAAGACAAAGACCTCTTCTTTACTGATACACATTTATACACACAACTTACTGAACCAATTTTTGTTACGTTTTGAGACAGAGTGTCACTATGTAGCTGCTACTGGCCTAGAAGTCCCTAAGGAGACCAGGCTAACCTTGATCTCTCAGAGATCCTATTGCCTCTGCCTCCCCCAGTGCTGGGATTAATGGAGTGCACCTCTATGCATGTCTGTGAGCCCATTAGTGCTGCCCTCATGCACACATGTTTACTAATGACCAATGGAATTAGGTAATCTACCAGAACACTTGCTTCTGGAGATGTCTTAGCTATGTACCCTACTCTGAAACTCATGCTCAGGGTATGCTTCAGGGCTACTGTGGGAAGTGGGAACTTCCTCATTATGGTTACCGGCAAGATCTAAGATAGAACCAAACATGTTGGAGGGGGCGGGAAGTCAATGAAATGATTAGTAATGATGCTTTGCTATACCCAGAGTATAGCCATCATCAGAGAAATTTTACCCAGCAACTGATGGGAGCAGATACAGAGACTGACAGCCAAACATTAGATGGAGCTCAGGAAATCTTGTAGAAGAGGGGGAGAAAGGATTGTAGGAGTCAGAGGAGTCAAGGAGTCAAGGACATGACAAGAAAACACGAACAATCAACTAACCAGAGCTGATAGGGGACCACAAAGACTGAATCAACAATCAGGGAGCCTATATGGTCTGACCTAGGTCCTCTGCATCTATGTTACTGTTGAGCAGCTTGGTGTTCTTGTGGAACAGCAAATAGTGGCAACAAGGAATGTTTCTCTTTTGCCTGCTCTTGGAACCCTTTTCCTCTTACTGCCTCATCTGGTCTTAATATGAATAGAAGTGTCTAGTCTTATTGCACATAATATGCTGTATTTGGTAGATATCCCTGAGAGGCCTGCCCTTTTCTGAAGGGAAATGGGGGAGAAGTAGATCTGAGGGAGAAGGGAGGTAGTGGTAAGGATTGGGAGGAGAAGAGGGAGATAAAACTGTGACCAGGATGTAATATATGAGTAAAGAATAAAAATATGATACAGGGGGAAAATGTACAAATGTGCATCTTAACAGATGCAGCAAAAATATTCTTTTACTTTTTTTCTTTTACTTCATACTTTCTCAGCACACTCAACAAAACCTTCTTATAGCTACATAGTTAACACTGTAGTAAATATCCCAAGCTGGGATACCCTAATGCTATCTCATAATCATTTTAACTAGATATATTTGTGATGTTTGACATTTGTAGAGCACTCTCTGTTTCTCTCTCCCTCTTTCTCCCTCCCTTCCTCCCTCCCACCCTCTGTCCTCATAACATAGCATGTACATTTTAGTGTGAAATTTATATATGCTATTTCTATTACATCTCAAAAAGTAAATGCTTAGTCTTTTCTCTAAAACAGTGTTCTGGCTATTTTAATCCTGTATTTTTTTATAGGGTTTGTAATGTTTGTCTTCTCCATTAAGCTGACTTAATGCCCTAGCCCCAAGTAATCTCTGTGGTCTCTCAAATCGTTTATAGGTTATAGTTTGAATTAATCCATTTACTGTTTAACTACCAATATAATTGTAAGTCCTGGTCTCGGGCCTCCATCTTTGGAGGCCCACACCTGTGCCCGCCGAAACTTGACCCCTCCCCGGGGGAGGGGCAAAACAGCCCACCATACCCTGACCCCTCCCCCGAGGAGGGGCAAGGCCACCTGCCCCTGTGCCCACCAAACCTTGACCCCTCCCCTGAGGAGGGAGGAAACAACCTGCCAAAACCTTGACCACTCCCTCTGTCTATTTAAGCTGCTCCCGGGAAATTCTCCGTGTGGCCTTTTCTCTTTCCCCAAGTAGGTCGCATTTGCGGCTTCCCGCCACCCAAGAGCGCAGAAATCCCATTAAACCTCGATATTCTTTAGTTTGGCTCGTTATCATTTGGCTTGATTAGGATTTTTGCGTCAGCAGAGAGCTCATGTTAGGAAAATTCCTAACAATAACTACCTTGAGTAGTTAAATATTTCCATTGAGGATATTAATTAGTACAGGAACTTACAATGGGTGAAAATGTCTTCAAGATAAGGATCAAAATCCATCTACTGTACTTAGAAGTGGTAAGGAAGTATTATTGTAAACCATCTTTTTGGGGGTGACTTGTGCCGCAAACCTAGCTATGGCAGGTTTGTGCTCTAGGGTAAGGGTGTAAAGATTAGAAATGTTGGGTAGGAAGAACAGAGACAAGAAAGAAACAGAGACATAGGACAGTACCAGGAGGGCAGCTCAGTGAATAGTGAATGCTGGATTTTAGGTTCTGAGTTCTGAGTTTGCCCATATTTAATTTTTCATAAAATCCCAATACAAAGTGGGTGGGGTGGAAGAAGGTAAAAAAAAAAATGCTTTGAGATGACATCAAAGACAACGAGAACAGTTACTTGTTTGAATGCTTGAGACATCAATCTATTAATTCCTGAGTAAAAGATTCGATATTTGGGGCAGTGAACCTACCCTAGACCAAGTATCCTGTAGGTAGCCACTCCCAATGTTAAGCCTCATATTTTAAAAGAAGGAGCAGAAGTAGGCTCAAATTCTCTGACCTTTGGTCAGTGTGGAATCGATCCACCTCTATGGAACATCTTAACAAGTCCAAAACACCAAGTACCCACATTCTAGGTCAGGGTGTATTGTTTTGTAGCCATACCTGTTGTCAACAACTTTGAAAGAGCAAAAATACTCTTAAACTCTCTCTGACCTTCAGACAAGGTTTAACAGGCTCACATCTGTTTGTACCCCCAACAAAGTATTCAATAAAAATACATATATGTCCTTAGTTTCTTTTTTTAAATTTATTTTTCAAGATAGGATCTCTCTCTCTCTTTAGCCTAGCTTGTCCTGGAACTCACTTTGTAGGCCAGAATGGCCTCAAACTCAAAGATCCACCTACCTCTCCCTCCCATGTACTGAAATTAAAGGTATGTACCAGCATGCCTGGCTCCTTAATTAATATGTACACTATTCTCTGTTAAAAATCCCAAATGTTCACCCAATGTTATGTGTACCACCTGCAATCATAACATCAGACAAAAAAGATAGGAAAAGATAGAGTTTAGGACTATCAAGATCCTGTCTTTAGGTTGATCCCAAATTTCCTGAGAAACCTCCACACTGCTTTCCAAAGTGGTTGCACAAGTTTGCATTCCCACCAGCAATGGATGAATGTAGCCCTTACTCCACATCCTCTCCAGCAAAGGCTATCATTGGTGTTTTGGATTTTAGCCATTCTGACAGGTGTAAGATGGTATCTCAACGTTGTTTTGATTTGCATTTCCCTGATTGCTAAGGAGGTTGAGCATGCCCTTAAGTGTCTTTTGGCCATTCGAACTTCTTCTGTTGAGAATTCTCTGTTCAGTTCAGTGCACCATTTTTTAATTGGGTTCATTAGCATTTTAAAGTCTAGTCTCTTGAGTTCCTTATATATTTTGGAGATCAGATCTTTGTCTGTTGCGGGGTTGGTGAAGATCTTTTACCAGTCAGTAGGCTGCCTTTTTGTCTTAGTGACAGTGTCCTTTGCTTTACAGAAGCTGCTCAGCTTCAGGAGGTCCCATTTATTCAATGTTGCCCTTAATGTCTGTGCTGCTGGGGCTATATGAAGGAAGCGGTCTCCTGTGCCCAAATGTTGTAGAGTACTTCCCACTTTCTCCTCTAACAGGTTCAGTGTGTTCAGATTGATATTGAGGTCTTTAATCCATTTGGACTTGAGTTTTGTGCATGGAGATAGACACGGATCTACTTTCATTCTTCTACAGGTTGACATCCAGTTATGCCAGCACCATTTGTTGAAGATGCTTTCTTTCTTCCATTGTGTGCTTTTAGCTCCTTTATCAAAAATCGGGTGTTCATAGGTTTGTGGGTTAAGATCTGGGTCTTCTATTCGATTCCATTGGTCGACTTCTCTATTTTTATGCCAATACCAAGCTGTTTTCAATACTGTAGCTCTGTAATAGAGTTTGAAGTCAGGGATGGTAATGCCTCCAGAAGTTCCTTTATTGTATAAGATTGTTTTGGCTATCCTGGGTTTCTTCGTCTTCCATATAAAGTCGATTATTGTCCTCTCAAGATCTGTGAAGAATTTTGATGGGATCTTTAAGGGGATTGCATTAAATCTATAGATTGCCTTTGGTAGTATTGCCATTTTTACTATGTTGATCCTCCCAATCCAAGAGCAAGGGAGATCCTTCCATTTTCTGGTATCCTCTTCAATTTCTTTCTTCAAAGACTTAAAGTTCTTGTCAAATAGCTCTTTCACTTCCTTGGTTAGAATTACCCCAAGATATTTTATGCTATTTGTGGCTATCATGAAAGGTGACGCTTCTCTGATTTCTACCCCAGGACCCAGCAATCCCACTCTTGGGAAATTACCCAAGAGATGCCCAATCATATTACAAAAGCATTTGTTCAACTATGTTTATAGCAGCATTATTTGTAATAGCCAGAACCTGGAAACAACCTAGATGCCCTTCAGTGGAAGAATGGATGAAGAAAGTGTGGAATATATACATATTAGAGTACTACTCGGCGGTAAAAAACAATGACATCTTGAATTTTGCATGCAAATGGATGGAAATAGTAAACACTATTCTGAGTGAGGTAACCCAGGCCCAAAAAGATGAACATGCGATGTACTCACTCATAATTGGTTTCTAGCCATAAATAAAGGACATCGAGCCTATAATTCGTAAAAAATCCTAGAGAAGCTATATAAGAATGTGAACCCAAAGAAAAACATATAGTTATCCTCCTGGATACTGGAAGTAGACAAGATTGCCGGACAAAAAATGGGAACATCGGGGTGGGGTGGGATGGGGGATGGGGGGATGGGCAGAGAAAAGTGTGAAGTGGAGGATGGGAAGAGCTTGGGGGAATGGGATGTTTGGGATGTAGGAAGGGTGGATATGGGAACAGGGAGTTATGTATCTTGGTTAAGGGAGCCATTCTAGGGTTGGCAGAAACTTGACTCTAGAGGGGTTCCCAGGTGTCCAGGAAGACGCCCCCAGCTAGGTCCTTGGGCAGCTGAGGAGAGGGTGCCAGAAATGTACAGATCCTATTGCCATACTCATGAATATCTTGCATATCACCATAGAACCTTCACCTGGCATTGGATGGAGAAAATGACAGAGCCCCACATGGGAGCACCAGACTGAGCTCCCAAGGTCCTGATGAGGAGCAAAAGGAGTGAGATCATGAGCAAGGAAGTCAGGACCGTGAGGAGTGAGTGTACCCATTGAGACCGTGGGACAGATCTAACGGGAGACCACCAAGTCCAGTTGGAATGGGACTGATGGAACAGGGGACCAAACCGGACTCTCTGAATGTGGCTGATGGTGGAGGAGGACTGAGAAACCAAGGACAATGGTGATGAGCATGAAATCTACAGCATGGACGGGCTCACTGTGAGCCTTGTCAGTTTGGTTGCTCACCTTCCTGGACTTGGGGGGAGCTGGGAGGACCTTGGACTTGGCATGGTGAGGGGAGCCCTAATGACTCTTTGTTTTAGAGAGGGGTGGAGTGGGGGTATGGGTGGAGGGGAGGGGAGGGTGGGGGGAGGAGGAGGGGAGGAGATGGAAATTTTTAATAAAAGAAAATGAGAGGAAAAAAAAAAGATCCTGTCTTTAAAACTCAAAAAGAAAAAAAAAATCAAACAGCAGAAATTTCAAATCTTACATCCGTTTAATCAACTTCTCTAAGCCACCTCTGTGACTAAAACTTGTTCTATAATAATCACACATCTGGAACATCCGTGTCTCTTCAATATGGAAGGATTTTTACCTGAGCTACCAATGAGTCAGCCTGAACACTCTCTTGTTGATTCTATAGTCTTAGTAAAGCTTTTGACAGTAAAGGATGAAACAGGTCATTTTCTTGAAGAATAAAAATAAAACATCTTTAGTAGAAATAAAAGATGACCAGTTTTCATAAAAAGGAATTTTTTTCTCCCCCCAAGCAGAAAATTGCTTCAGCATTTAATTTTAAAGGCTACATAATTCATGGACTTTCAATCCAAAAGACTTCTATAATTCTAAAACACCCATAGAATAACATGTGAAATTGAATTCAACATTTAACTGAGATTCCAAGAACAACAGAGACACACTAAATCTATCAATGTTGATGAGTATTCAATAATAAAGTAACCATCATCACATTTCAAGATTATGAGTCAGTGGGTGTAATTCCAAGAATAGATAGATCAATAATAATCATAGTGATAAGTCAAAGGAGAAAAAATCAGTTGGTCACCTCAAAGATATTAATGAGACATTTGATAGAAGCCAAAAATATTTGCTTTTTGCCAATCATATAAAGTTTAATATTTGAGGAATATTTTATAACATGAAAACACTTATAGTTCACTTAAATCTAACATTATGCTTTAAAGGAAATAGTGGAATCACTGCCAATAAAAAGATACAGCTATTGGTGTAAGTATAGTACTATCGTAAATGTTGTGTACTATTTGTAAATTATATGTAGATTCATAAGTGAATTTCAAATGTAAACAGAAGCCTTTAGAATACAGAATTGCATTTTCTCATATATCTTAACACTTTGTGATCTGAACCTGTTTTTTATATGTAGATTTCTATGTCAACTTATGCTTTTAAATGTGTAATTCCTGGGTCTGTTTTATTAGTCAAAATGTTTTCTTCCATAACAGTCTTTTTTATGTCAAATGTAAACTGAATCATTGTATATATTATGGCAATAACAGGTTTAATTAATTACTAAGCTCACACAAGTGGGCTAGGGATGTAGCTCTATTTCTAGAGTGTGTCTAAAATACAGAGCCCTGGGCCCAGCCCCTTCAGTAAAATAAACCAGATACGGTGGCATGCCTGTAATCCCAGCACTTGTAAAATAGGTACAGGAAGATCGGACATTCAATAGCATCTCTATTACATAGTAAGTTAAAGGGAAGCTTGGCATACAGAAGATCTTGTCTTGGAAACAAAGTAAAACAAAAGGAGAAACAAAAACAACAAGAAAGAAAGAAAATCTAGGAGAGTGAAATCTGGAAAGAGGAAACCGCAGCTCTGATAAGCTAGTGGTTGTATTTATTGCATCACACACATAGATGTGTAAGCCTGAATTTTAGAAAAAAACGCACAAGTGGTGATGCACATATGTCTGTATGCATGGTCTGTACAGGGGGATCCATGGAGACATCAGGAGAAGCTTTTTCCTCTCAGAGCACTGCTGTTTCTGAACAAACAGCATCGTGAGAGACGAAGTCAACCCTGAGACAGTGTTGCAAGAAATATGGCCACAGGAGAACAAGGACGCATGTTGTAGATCCCTTGTCAGTTTGACCATAAAAGAATTCTATTAGAGATTTCAATTGCTTCCTTTCTGCCCTACAAGATTGCTATCTTTGACGAATTATATGCAGGTATCACAGATGGGAGGGGAATCTGAGAAGTGGTTTCTAGATTAAGACAGTAGCAGTACTGCCAATTCAGTCACAGATAATCTGTTAAATACTTGAGTAATTCTGCACTTTTTCTACACCCTCAAACACAGTCTTTAAAAATACATGAAAAGAGAGAAAACAAGAGTGGGGAGGAAGGATATGGAGGAGAAAGAAGAAAGCATATCCTGGTATTACAGGCATGCCATTCCATTATTTTTGGAGGTTGACACAGATATATTAAAAAGTTCAAAACTGTTCTGGACTATGGAGTTATTCCATTGCTTGGGCTCCACTCTGGCATTTTACTTCCTGATCTCCTTGCAATGAGAGGCTCTCTTCCACATGCCACCACTGTGACGCTACTGTTCTAGCAAGACTTGCCCACCTCAATGGAATGAAACCCCTGAAACTGTGAGCCCAAATAAATCCACCTCTATACGTTACTTTGGTGAGGTTTTGGAAAATATGAGAAGTACTAGCATGGATCATTGACATTGAGAAGGGGAGTCATCACCGTGACAAAACTGATCAAGAGGTTTATAGATACCTGAAATGTCTTTAGACGTGTTTTGAGAGTAGCCAGCTAGATAATCTTTAGAATGTTATAAATAGAACTTCCTGGAACATTCTAGTGGGAGTTTGGAAGACCCAAAACCAATAGACATGCCAACAGTAAAGACAGGGTTGTAAAATTTCATGGGGAGGGGAAGGCAGTGAAGATTTTTTCAGGAATTGTACTGGAACTTAGAAAGCATCAATAGGGCCAATTTCAGAAATATTGAATAGATTTAATCCACAAAATGGATAATAATTTGTTTTCTCAAATTCTGCCCTATTAAATCAGATTTAAAAATATAGCTGAAGAGGATCATGGGAGTTTATATTTCATCAAATACCTAAGCACCATATCTTACCAATGTGTCCCAAAATTAACAACCATATGTCTATAAAGATTATACCTGGTCAAAAATATTAACGACACATGAGGACATGATTAAATTATATTTTGGGAGTCAATGCCTGTAATAGGCATTCCAGTGATCTCACCCTTGCAACAAACACATCTGCTGGTTTGTCCAATGCAGAGTGGTCATCCCTGAAACCATATACATACAGATAAGCAACATGAACCCACATTGTGAATGGGGGTCTTGCACAAGAAGGAGGACATATGTCCTGGAGGCACACCTTAGGACATACCTGGTCCTGGTCCATTTGCCTTCACTCTGCTTTTTGGTTGGTATGAGGATAAAGGTTCTGCTCCACCATATCCCTCTACCATGATGCTTGACATCACCTCAGGCACAGAAACATGGAACCAACCTGCCTGTACTGAAAACTCTCAAACTGTGGGCTAAAAATTAACTCCCTTTCCTTAAAAAAATTTAATTCCTTAATTTAATGTTGTTGCCACAAGTGAAGTCTATATTGTATTCATAGACATTGTCAGATGGCTCTATCTGGACACTGTGACTATGTGTTATTTGCCCTGTATCATTATCCTTGTAAAATTTATTATCACAAAGTGAAATAAGAAAAAAACCCACAATATTTAAACTCCCCCAAATGTAAGTGTTTCTAATTAGTTTGTCCTTTACATTATTAATCAACTTCCTTCTATAATATTTCTTTCTGAAAATCTAGATATGACATTTTAGGGACTCTACTATAAAGTCAGTTTGAGAAGCTGCCTTTGACTTTCCACTCTATTTATTACCTAGAAAGGTACTTTCAATATTGCACACACAAGTGTTCTAAATAAAAGAAAGATGAAAGGTGAGAAGTGAATGCCTAATAAACTTATATATAATTATATGACTAAAATAGCAAGAAATATGTTCAAATGGTTAATTCATAGTGATGTTGCCTTGATAATTACCATAATAAAACCACAGTCTACCTTATGAAAAAGATGTCCATTTGTGTGCAATGTTATTTAAAGAAGCAGAACCTCCATAAACACCATGATAAACCTAACAGCTTAGCCTTCTGCATTGGAATTGGAGTGGAACACAGAATAAAGTGAGTTCTTAGTCGAGACCAGCAGGCTGCAGTTAAGACCCCTATGAATAGTAACAGTTGAAGCTCTTCTCACAGAAAGAAAAATATGAGTGTTGACTCTGGCAGCTGCCAGCATGCGCTTAACCACTGAACCTTTGGAGAAGTGATGGGTGGCTGAACACACTGTATAGTCCTGACCCACCCAAAGTTTCTAAGGGTTTTCTGTACATTGCAACATTTCAAGAAGAGTGTTCATCGTTTCTCACAAAATAGTTACTTCTCAGGCTTCAAACATATAACAGCTTTTTCAAAAGCATCATTTAATGCTCATTTAAAAAAAGAAACTTGCCAGATGGTGGTGGCACATGACCTTAATCCCAACACTCAGGAGGCAGAGGCAGGTGTATATCTGTAAATTTGAAGCCAGTCTGGTCTACAGAGCAAGTTCCAGGACAGGCTCTAAAGCTACATAGAGAAACCCTGTCTTAAAAAACAAAAAATGAAAAATGAAAATAAAACCAAATATATATATATAAGAAACTAAAGGAGGAAAAATATTCATAAATTTAACATCTCATGATTAAATGGAAATGTTAATACTTTAAGTACTCACTTTAAAGCCAAGAGTAATAATACCCTTTACTCCCTCAAATGTCTCAGAAGTTGAGAGCCTGCTGTTAGATAACATTATAAAATAGTTGATGTATGCCACAAGAATTAATACAACATAGAGCACAAGAATCCTAAGAGTTACATATTTTCAGAAGCTAAAGTCTAAAATAAGATCTGGTTTAGCTTAAGTTTTCAACAAAACATTTTCTGTGAAGATCTACTAAAGAAACAAAAGATGTCCTCAGATGGCTCTTGGATATTAAAAAATGGTAATGGTTGGAGACATTGCTGTTCACTGGCTGGAGCAGGCGCCTGGTTACCTCCCCGACTAGGTCAGATGAGGTGATGCTTCCTTTGAGGAGCTGTGTTACTGTGCACCCCACTGCTGCCATTCAAACAATCTTCAGTCACGGACCTTCCCTGGAGGATGCTACTGAAGGTTCAAAAGGGGATGCAAGCTTCGTGTGGTCCCCTCCCACAGATCCACTTGTTTGTGTAAAATAATTGCTCTGCCAACAGCCTTTCTCCAAAGATTCTGATTTCCATTTATAAACATGCCATTCAATTTTTAACAACAAAATATTCATAATATCAGAAAGGATCCTAGGGAAAGTAACAAGCTGTTCAATTAAAAAAAATAAGCATGTAACATTATATTCACTACTATATGGTTGGTTCAATATGATGATGAATTAACAGCTTTGAGTGTCTTATATAACTTCTGTAAAATATGTCAAAAGCAATATATCGAAAGCAGTAATAGTGAAAACATGAGACACAAAATAAGTTAACTGAAGAAATTCTTCATAAGGACAGTATATTTAACTCAAGTTTGCATAGAAATCAGATGCCATTCAATCATTTTCTAAGACTAGAGAAAAGGAAGACATTGAGGAGGAACACATGCCTAACAATTTTGCATTAATTTATTGGGACAAAGTCAAGTATAAATAAAAAAGTCTTAATAACTATAGCTAGAAGTTCATGTTGTAATAACCTGAATAATTTAATTATAAGCCAATGCAACACCATAGAAGTTATCTACAAGTTCTGTATTCATGAGACATGTAATAATTCATTTACATGTCCTCAGAATTTCTGAAATATAATATAGAAAACAAGAAAAATAAATTTTATTATACAAGTTAAGTATACACGGGTACACAAAAATATAGCCTTAGCCTGATTGGAGTTGATTTCCAAATACTAAGCTTCTCTTCAGTAAGAAAATTCTGCATTTCAGTTTTTTGTTCAACAGGATTGAACTAGAATAACAGTACCTCCAAAATGTAGAAACTATTTTTTTTGTTATCAAAACATTTTCAGGGCCATTGGGGAAATAAGTAAATATTTTTTAAAAAATGTGGAGTCATTCAAATTATGGTAATTACTGTTATGTAAAACTGAGTTACTATATTTAATAATCCATCATATTTTGAGATAAAGCAACTGTTTCATCCATGGAAAACAGCAGATGACCTCACATGCGCAGTGGACAGTCTTAGGGAGCAGTAATATCTATTCATTCACTCATTTATTCGGTTAGAAAATATTTGCTAGGAATCTGTCTTCTAAAACCTGAATACATGAATAAACAAAGATCATGTTTGTGAGCAGTTTTCTTTCTTTCCTTGTATCATAGTCTTCATCATCTCTCTCCACAACATATTCTCTGAGTTGACTAAATATGCTAGTCTAGAACCATCATGTTCACATATACTTCAGGCAATGTTTGGCTCCAGTAAATCAATGACCATTCTTTTAGAATTAATATTTATACCTAATTTATTCAATGTTCCAGTTAATTTAATTTAAAATATATCAACTAATTATAATAAATATTTCTAAATAATTATAGGGAACTATAGTTAAGAAAATTTAAAGAGAAGATAATCATTTGGTGTCTATTCAAAAAAAGGCGTAGACAAAAGAAAAGTCATAAAACTTAAATATGTGTGTTTACTTTGGCAAATTAGTCATTTTTTTATTTTTTTTAATTTTTTTTTCCCAGTTTATTTATTTTTTATTAAAAATTGCCATCTCCTCCCCTCCTCCTTCCCCTTCCCTCCCCTCCCCTCCACCCATACCCCCACTCCCTCCCTCTCCAGGCCAAAGAGCCATCAGGGTTCTCTACACTATGTTGAGTCCAAGGTCCTCCCAACTCCCTCCAGGTCCAGGAAGGTGAGCAACCAAACTGAAAAGTCTCACACAGAGCCCGTACATGTCGTAGAGACCAAGCCCATCGCCATTGTCCTTGGCTCCTCGGTCAGCCTCCACCATCAGCCACTTTCAGAGAGTCCGATTTGGTCGCATGTTCCATCAGTCCCATTCCAAGTGGACTTGGTGGTCTCCCATTAGTTCTGTCCTGCCGTCTCAGTAAAAGAGGTGATGGATTTTTTTCATCAGTGCACTGGTCCATGTGATTTACTCCTCTTTTTAATTAAGGAAAAAACTGACTATGGTTTCCTTGAAATAACAAAAAAGTCAATCACAAAATTCTAAAGGTGAGTTTCCGTGGTCCATGCTTCCCCTGTAGTTCTTGAATCAGAATGAAAGGACTCCTCTGTTTAACAATAACTTTTCAATGTGAAAACTTAGATTGTAAATTCACATGAATGTACAGAGAAATTCCTGGAAATCAGTATTTCTCTTAGTTGCAGATTAAGAAGTAAATTAACAAATACTAAATGTTCTCTGAGCCAATCAAAAAGCTTTTCAAAATAGTAAATTCAATGCTAGGTGTAATAAAAAAATCATAGGTTACAGTTAACATATGTAATAAATACAGTGTCTAGAGGTAACATAATTGGCATAATTAAATCACAATTGAAACACACACACATGCACCGTCTTCTGTAAAAACTTATATAAAAACACATTATAAAAAATATGGGCTAAGGACCTACCTCACTTAGTAAAGTATTTGTCTTGACTGCAGAAGACCATGCATTCTATTAAAAAATAAATGCAAACACAAAACAAACCAAAAATGTAAAGGAGATAGAGCTATACTTTCATGCACATTTAGAATTATTATCCCCAATAAAAAGTTTTATAGTATGTACCTTGGAGTCATGGTTCATACATTAAATGTAATCCTAACAATCCATAGCAACATAAAATTTATATGAAGTATATACATAGCTCCAACCTTACATATTAACAGTACTAATTAATAAATAATATAACCTTCCCTTCTAGTGGTTCTTAACCTTCCCAACACTGAGACCCTCTAATACAGTTTTTCTTGTTGTGGTGACTCCCAACCATAAAGTTATTTCCTTGTTACTTTATAATTGTAATTTTGCTACTTTTATGAATTGTAAATATCTGATATGCAAAATATTTGATAAGTAACCTTGTGAAAGGATCATTCAACCCCAAAGAAGTCATGACCACATGTTGAGAACCACTGGGCCAAGACCCTTTTTATTTTTTTCAGTGTAGTATATCTGCATGTCCTGAAGCTGCTTTTGAGTCACAAGAAAACTTTTCTCAAGGAAATATAATTATTTTTCCAGAAAACATTCCAGTCATCTTGTACCTTGCCTGCAACTACCATTTATAGTAATGTTATCTATACCAGAGAATACTGGAAACATTTTTTCAACTTTTGAATCATTGAGTGTTAAAATCAGCACGAAACAAGAGCCAATGTCTCTAAGTCATATAACATCATCATAGAATGTACTTCTAGGAGATAAAAATAAGTAAGAAATTTTACTAAGCCAATTTTATTAAAAATTTTATTACTAAACATTAGTTAAAATTTTCAAGTTTGATATTGTAGCAACAAATTATTCCTGTGATGGGGTATCTGCCATACTAAATAAAAATACACATTCAAAAGTGAGTTCATGTCAGGTTTGCTTTTCCAAAGGCACATGTCCCTGCTGATGTGTGTAGAAGGTATGTCAGAAAATGCCACAGTATCAAGTCATTCCTTTTATTCCTTTTTAATAATAATGGGTTGGTGTAAAAAAGTATGTGCTTTCCTTCTCCTAGAAATTAAAATCTTAGTTGTTAATAATGATGTAGTTTCAGGATACAATAACATAGGCTACACCTCTGTACATTGCTTAAAAAGATAACTTTTCAAATAAATTTAACATCAGACTTTAAAGGTTATTTTAATACATATATTATCAATGATGGTATTTGGGACAATCATTTTTGTGAAAAAGAAAATGTGATGACTAATTTCATACTACTTGTTCTTTTAAAGTTATAATGAATCTCCAGGATATGATTTTTAAAAGATTGGTCCTCTGCTGGTTCCTTCACTGTCAGTCAAGTTGGTGGGCTCCCATTAGCTCAGGTAAGCTGTTTCAGTGGGTGTTCCCATCATGGTCCTGACCTCTTTGCTTGTATTCTCACTCCTCCCACTCTTTGACTTGAGTTTGGGAGCTCAGCCCAGTGCTGAGGATCCACTATGGATCCTTTGCATTTGCTTCTGTCAGTTGCTGGCTCAAGGTTCTATGATGACACTTAAGATAGTCATCAATATAACTACAGAGAAAGGCCAATTCAGGTAACCTCTCCACTATTGCTTAGGGTCTTAGCCGGGGTCATCCTTGTGGATTCCTGGGATTTTCTCTTGTGGCACGTTTCTTGCTAGCCCCATAATAGCTCTCTCAATCAAGATATCTCTTTCCTAGCTACCATCTCTGTCCTTCTCCAATCTCGACTATGCCATTACCTCCCTCCATTCTTCTCCCCCTTCCACTTCTCCCCTCCTCTTTCCCTTCTACCCTCCCTTCTCCCCCCCCCCCGACCCATGCTCCCAATTTTTCCAAAGGTCTTGTCTATTAGGCCCTCTGATTGTGATTGACAGTTGCATGGCTGCGTCAGACTAAGGGGCCACTGGCAGTGAGACCAGGATTTATCCCTACTGCTTTTATTGGCTTTTTGGAACCCATTCTCTTTGGAGGGATATCTTGCTCAGCCCAAATACAGTGGAAAGGGCCTTGGTCCTGCCTCAAAACAATATATTAGACTTTGTTGTCTCCCCATAGGAAGACTTACTCTCTGAGTAAATGTGGGGGAGGAAGTGGAAGAAACAGGAGGAGGTGAGGGAGTGGGAACTGGGATTGGTATGTACAATGAGAAAAGATAGTGTTTTTAATTAATTAATATTGAAAATAATTTTTAAAAACATCATGAAATATAAATCTTAAGAAAAATTTAATTGAGAGCAGTGGTTGTATCAAAGGGTATTAGAAATACTAGACTTCTTGAAAGCAAGCAGAATCAGCTAACTGAAACCCATTTTACTCTCACACTCATCACTGAAAGATAAATAGGGATAGGCCAGCCCACTGACGACTGTCTCAGGTAGTCACTAAGTATCAAAGTATTGACAAAAGAATCATGGTTTTAGTTTTATACTCTCAATCCTGGGCCTTAGAACTTTTAATTGAGAGATTGAAGGTCAGAGAATTATTTTAAATGGGCCACATGACTGCCTTTACTCTAAAAGGAAGATTACCCTCTCTATTACCAAGGTTTCTAGAGCTTGTCTAATACCAACACTTCCTAAATCCTTTGCTCCTATCAACAATATTCTCTCAATAAATTCTCCTTTGTGCTTGGACTTGTATTACAACTACCTGAAGGTTACAGACTTTATATTTCCATTGGTCCTGTATCCCTTCGCATATTTCAATATTGGTATAACAAAACATTAGGTCATTTTTTTCAGTTATTAAAATTTAGATAACCATTATGTGATATTTTAAAAATGGTATGTGGTCATACATTAATAGCATAAAATGTCTGAAAGAATTTGAACAGTGAAATTTTCTGTGGTATTAGTTAGAGTAGAAAAATTGAGCACACTCTAGAAAAACCAAACAGTAAATAGTATCATAACACTTTGTAATAGTGCCTTGACAAAGGTGCGAAATTTTTATCTATGTCTACCCAGGTACACAATGCTTCAATGATTTTCCAATCAAATAGTTTCTCAATGGAAACAGTCTTGGTTTTTAATATTCTGCATTCATGGAAAGTATTTACTTTTTAGTACACAGTTTTGTTTATAAATAATAAAGAAAAGTATTGTTGAGAAAATAATATGTGAACAAATATTTCTGCTGTATTTCAAATCAATATAAGTACAGAGGTGCATGTGGTAACAGTGGCAGGACTCCATATGACATGATTATTGTGTCTTGTGCTCTATGTTTTCAATGTAATTTTTATTTTTTTATATTGTCATAAAAATGCATCTAAGTTTTCAGAATGATTTGACGAAAACTGTAGAGAATTCAGCAAAGTAATAAAAATGCTTTTAAGTAGAAATATTTTAACTTTTCTCTTTCTAAACAAAGATTCATGATTAATCACCACATCAATTTTCTGAAGGTCAGAACTCATTATTCTAAACAACTATTAAATTTCAAACAAATATTTTTTGTCCGGCAATCTTGTCTACTTCCAATATCCAGGAAGAAAACTATATGTTTTTCTTTGGATTCACCTTCTTATTTAGCTTCTCTAGGATCACGATTTATAGGCTCGATGTCCTTTATTTATGGCTAGAAACCAATTATGAGTGAATACATCCCATGTTCATCTTTTTGGGCCTAGGTTACCTCACTCAGAATAGTGTTTACTATTTCCATCCATTTGCATGCAAAATTCAAGATGTCATTGTTTTTTACCGCCGAGTAGTACTCAAATATGTATATATTCCACACTTTCTTCATCCATTCTTCCACTGACGGGCATCTAGGTTGTTTTCAGGTTCTGGCTATTACAAATAAAGCTGCTATAAACATAGTTGAACAAATGCTTTTGTAATATAATTGGGCATCTCTTGGGTAAATTCCCAACAGTGGGATTGCTGGGTCCTGGGGTAGGTTGATCCCGAATTTCCTGAGAAACCTCCACACTGCTTTCCAAAGTGGTTGCACAAGTTTGCATTCCCACCAGCAATGGATAAGTGCACTCCTTACCCCACATCCTCTCCAGCAAAGGCTATCATTGGTATTTTTGATTTTTGCCAATCTGACAGGTGTAAGATGGTATCTCAATGTTGTTTTAATTTGCATTTCCCTGATTGCTAAGGAGGTTGAGCATGCCCTTAAGTGTCTTTTGGAACTTGGGGGTGGGGTGGGATAGGGGGATGAGGGATGGGGAGAGAAAAGTGTGAAGTGGAGGATGGGGAGAGCTTGGGGGAATAGGATGGTTGGGATATAGGAAGGGTGGATATGGGAACAAGGAATTATATATCTTAATTAAGGGAGCCATTCTAGGGTTGGCAGAGACTTGACTCTAGAGGGGTTCCCAGATTTCCAGGAAGATGCCCCCAGCTAGTTCCTTGGGCAGCTGAGGAGAGGGAGCCAGAAATGTACTCATGAATATCTTGCATATCACCATAGAACCTTCACCTGGCGTTGGATGGAGAAAATGACAGAGCCCCACATAGGAGCACCAGACTTAGCTCCCAAGGTCCTGATGAGGAGGCAAAAGGAGGGAGATCATGAGCAAGGAAGTCAGGACCGTGAGGAGTGCGTTCACTCATTGAGACGGTGGGACAGATCTAACTGGAGACCACCAAGTCCAGTTGGAATGGGACTGATAGAACAGGGGACCAAACCGGACTCTCTGAATGTGGCTGACGGTGGAGAAGGACTGAGAAACCAAGGACAACGGCGATGGGCTTGGACTCTACAGCATGGACGGGCTCACTGTGAGCTTAGTCAGTTTGGTTGCTCACCTTCCTGGACTTAGGGAGAGTTGGGAGGACCTTGGACTTAACATAGTGAAGGGAACCCTGATGGCTCTTTGGCCTAGAGAGGGAGGGAGTGGGGGTGTGGGTGGAAGGGAGGGGAGGGAAGGGGGAGGAAGAGGGGAGGAGATGGAAATTTTTAATAAAAAAATGAGGAAAAAAATTAAAGAAAACATAATAATAAAAAAATTTCAAACAAATAATTGTTACATATATACATGTTTATATTGGAGATGTATTTTTGTAAGTACCTTGGGTTTTTATAGTTTACATGTAAGCCAGAATAATTTATTTGTCTAAGAAAATGGAGAAAAATCTTTAGCCTGTATTTTTATGACATATTGGAAGAAATAATTTGTCACAATTATTTTATCCTCAGCAGAAGCTCCAGTTACACAGTGAGTTGGCACACAATACTTGAATATCATCCCACATATTAAAGAAAAATCTTTCTAAATTATGAGAACTCAGCATTAAAATTCAAAAGGTCATAGTTTCCCATTATTATTAATGGAAAAATCATAAGTAAACATTAAAATAAAATATAGTTAAACTCAAAAGGATTTATCCTGGGCATGTCAAAACTAAAAATCTTCACTGCTTTATTAATTTTAGATCATGTATTATGTGATTAAATAAGGATCTTTCCAATATAATAAAAGAAGCATTCAAAATTAAAAAGTCACATGCAATTTTTTTGAGGCAGAAAATTACACTTAAGTGTATGACCTTGCAAATATTTCTATTAAGATGGAAGCAGGTGTCTGGAGAGATGACTCAGCAGTTAAGAGTAAGAGATGCTCTTACAGGGAACTGGGGTCTGATTCCCATTATGCATATGGAGGTTTACAACTATCTGCAACTTTGGTCCCGGAGGATCCTCTGCCTTCTTCTGGTCTCTCTGAGCATTATGCATGCATGTGGTTCACTGACATGCATGTAGGCAAAACAACATACATGTAAAACAATAAAACAAACAAACAAATAAATAAATGAATGAACATTCTAAAGTTGGAAGCAGGATAATTGTTATCACTCATGCTTAGTTACTTAATTAAACAAAGAACCCACAGATTCAAGCTTTCTAGTATTATTCTTGACAGAATAAATATTCAAAAAATAACAAATGAAGTAAAACTAAGAATACTTTAGTATAGACTATTAAGAAAATCATAATAATTTTGATGAATAATAAAATCTTAGAAAAAACAAATGAAGCAATTGTATGCACAAGGTTTATATTTTAGTATTCACACAATGCAGAAATCAGTAAAGCAATGCTTATCAAACTATGCATGATGAGCCCACATCGTGATAAATCCATCATGATGCAGAAGTTGGTCTAATACACCTCACCTGCTGATACATTGCTGAGCACTGATCTCAGGACACTGATTTGACTACACTTGGGAAATATTATCTAACACAAAGACTCTTTAATGTCATAAAGTTTTTTTTGACTGCTGCACAGGAAACGAAAAACAAATTGTCCTGTTTGTAGATTTTACATCTTTACACCATCCTGCGGTCAAACTGCAATGTACCAGAATCATTAACATTCACTAAATCTTATAAATAATGATTTGGATAAATGCAAGTAAAATTTTATTTTGTATAATACTAAATCCACTGTCATATAGCCAGTGCATCAAAGATTGCACATAAAATTAAAATATTCTCAACAGAAAAGTAAGCATGCACTTCACCATTCTCATTGGCATTTTTGGATTATAGGTGTCTAACCTAGGAACTCACATACGCTAGATCAGAAGTCTGCCACTGAGCTACTTTGATTTCTGAGATGAGTTTCCTTGTACAATCCATGCAGTCTTCAACCTCTCAGTCCTCCTGCCTCCATCTTCCTCTAAATGCTGAGATTTCAGGAAGTTTAGTCATGCCCTGCTCTTGTTCCTGTTCTAAAAGAAAAAGCTTCAAAATAAATTTAATGCTTTTTTAAAAAAATCAACGTATGAAATATAAAAAGAATGTATTTTGAATAAGATAAGAAAAGGCCCATCTGTAAAATGCTAAGTAATACATCGCTGCAACAGAAGAGCTGCCATACACCAAGTCATTGAGTGAACCAGATGGTATAGGACAGGACTGTAGTGCACAAAGCAATGCTGACTATATGATGAAACCGCCCAACATCATTCAGAATATTGGAAGTTTGACACTGAAGAAAATAGACCTTAGACTGGTTGAGATGGCATTGAAGGTTTGAGTTCCACCCAAAGTTGTAAGTCGAAATTGAGTCTCTTATGTTATGGTATTAGGAAGTAGAGCTTTGGAGAGGTGATTGTGTCATGAGAATAGAATACTGATCGTATTAATTCATTATAAAAAGTGGCCAAGAGAGCTGTCTTACACCCCTGCTATAGAATGACAGGCACACTGCACAATCTGTGAAATGAGTGTTCACCAGAAACCAAACACACAATCTGCTGGCCTCTTAATTTTAGACATTTCAGGATTCAGAGTTATAAGAAATAAGTTTCTTTGGTATAGCACATCTAAGCTTTTATACAATTTATAGGAGGAAAAATATACAAAGGCACAATTTTCAGGGGAAGGAGTAGATATATTGGTGAAAGAAACCATTCCGTGAAATGTAAAATTTGCAGCTGTACCAATTGAAATCAAGGATTATTCTTCCTTTGATGGTCACAGTATGAGGATCACAGTGTCCAACACAGAGGAAACAACAAACATATGTTAATTTAATGACTAGTTTAAGAGCTGTCTTGGTTCCAGTATGAAGGATTGAATAATGTGATAGACATCAAGTACAGGTTGATGTTCTGTCTTAACCATGAGGCAATATCACATTCAAAATTTAAATGCCTTGGAAGAAACCTGTAACTACAAATGAAAGATAAGACAACATTAAAGAAATTCTGAGCTAGGCCTGTGCCAGAAGATCTTGATGAGGGAATGCAGCAGCAGAAATAAATCTGCAGGGTGAAACAGTAGAAATATTTGGAGTGGCAGGAGCAATGTGCAATGGAGGAATCGACATAGGACTCAACAAAAATATCACAAAATTAGCTAAATCAAATATGAGCAGAGAAAATGCCCCATTCTCTCATAAAGGATACTGTTGAGAAAAGGTCTCACAAGGATACTCATGCTAATCATGTATTTCTGACATAAACTGATCCTCAGAGAGAGGCTGGCCATACTGGCACAGGATATTGTACATACCAGATAAAGGACATTAAGTAACAGATCTACCATTTATTACATTCAAGCTGTGATCCAGAGACCTAAGTAAGAAATAAAGCAAGCAGCAGCACTCAGTCAAATGGGCAAGATTATAATTTGCATTTTATGAATGAGAATTTGAAATTCAGAAGCAAGCAGAAGTTGTTCAAGATAAGTAATTAGCAAGTTGAGCCCATATAACTAAACTGTTCAGATAACTTAATGTGTGAGAATAAATTTGGAATGAAAACTACATACATGAGAAAAGCAAACTGATATGTTATATGCATTTACATATATCTATGTATGTGTGCATTTGTATGAATGTTTCACAGAACACCAAAAAAACCCCACAACCTTGCATAATATATTTTTGCTTGAGGTCATGTGATATATCTGCTACATACTATCAAACTGTGCTCCACAAAAGTCAAGGTCATTCATTTTGGAGTCTTCTGGATCATCATGGATCCCTAGTATCACAAAAAGGCTGAGTTTCTCTTGTTATAACCAGAGTTGTGTCCAGCATAACTCCTTAACTGTTCCAATCTCTACTATGGATATTTTGGGCATTATGATGCCACTTTAGAATTGTGATGACAATTTTCTATTTGGTGAACACTGACACATGATAGGGACTCAAAATTGTCCCTTACAGGCCTCCTTTTTTTCATCACAGGCTCAAATATAAAAGCTTTCATTCCTGTTTGCATGGCTTTAAGAACAGTCTGGATGAAATGCCTAATGTCATACTAGCAAAGTAAAAGAAAATGCCAGCCTTCTTTTAAATCTTGAGCCACTGGCACTGAAATGCTCTTACAGTTTCTGTATGCAGGCAGTGCCTTCTATTCTCCCTCAAGATCAGACTCTGCATAGGAATCTTCAGTTCTGTATGATAGCCAGAGCTGCAACATCTTGCTGAATAAATAGGTTGCCCAGATACTGGGTTTTGGGTACCAAGGGGCCAATAGGTTGCAAAGCAGCAATCAAGGCCTCAGTTTGTAAATTAGGTCTTCCTGTGTTCTAGCTGGCAGTGCATGAAGGTGAGTCTCCTTCATGCTGGGATTCCTCCACCCTGAAGTGAATAAGTATTTTCCCCTCATTTGCTTCCTTAGTGAGTTTTTCAAGTTGAGAACAGTTGTAGGGAGTGGCTCCATCTCTAAAAGGCTGAGCTCACAGTGGATAGTTTGCTTCATGCGGCTCCTCCCTGTTTCTGTCCATACTGGGCCTGAGCCATGCTCCCTGGGTCTATGGCTCTTCTGGCCAAGGAAGGATAAGATCTCGAGTCAATGTTGAAACATTTCAGCTGGGCTTCTGGTTGGTGTTTTAAAAACTGACCTGAACTGAAGCTTATTCTAAATTATTCAGATATTCAGCTACAGCAATGATCAACTTTAAGCCTCCAGTAGTATTATACTCAAGACTAACCATTTTCACCAATGTTAATGTAATGTGACCTCAGATGTCTAACATTGTCTGAATATTGAATTATCTCCAAATGTTTAGCCAATGCAGAATTTTCAAAATGTTCAGCTTGTGGAACTTTATCACATTTTTTTACAGAAATGCATTCTGTCTTATGCCTTGCCATAAAATTCCAGCCTATATCTAAACATTATTCAAGCTTTTAGAGAAGCTGAAAGTTTGTGTAGTGTAGATGGAACTCTCAAACTAAAAGAAACTGAATCTCAGACAGAAATATATGCAACTAACACATATTATTAAAAGCACTGTAGGTTCTTAACATATGTGATACAACTCTGTAATTTTACTTTATCCTATTGTAACTAATTTCTGTTGTTTTAAAGTATTTGTAATTTTCGAGACTGGTGTATAATTCACAAATGAAGTGTAAAAGACAGCAAGAAACATACGCGGACCAGCAGCTAATGTGTGTTCTTGTCTTGGGTACAAAAAGCTGAATCATTTTTGAAAATCAAAGTCTGAGAAAGGAACCTTATAATTGTCCCTTTCCAGCTTCAGCATTTTTCAATCATCTTGGAAATAAGATAGGAATTTAATTGGAATGTCCAGAATTCCTTTGTTAACAAATATTTTCTGAATGACTATGTATTCTTTTATAGTTTTTTTTTCATGTTTTTTTTTATATTCAAAAATTTCCATCTCCTCCCCTCCTCCCCCCCTTCCCTCCCCTCCCTTCCACCCATACCCCTCCTCCCTCTCCAGGCCAAGGAGCCATCAGGGTTCCCTACTCTATGTTAAGACCAAGGTCCTCCCAACTCCCCTCAGGTCCAGGAAGGTGATCAACAAAGCTGAGAAGGCTCCCCCTCTTTTATAGTTTTTAAAGCACTTTGTGTCTTCCATACTAAATTTAGTATCAGTCTATCATTCTCCAAATTTGTGAAGCTTTATAAAAGTTCCACTCAGCCATCAATTCTCCACCATGGCAACAACCATATCTCAGAATAAAATCAGTCATAATTCTAAGTATATCGGTTAATCATTCTTACAAGTATATGGTGGCAGAAGATTTTTTGATCTCCAAATTACCCTATATATAACTGGTATTAATTCTACTCTATAATTTTATTGTTTTTTCTTTTTTAAATTTACTTTTTATAAAAAGAAAATAAACTTATTTTTTTCATCCTGTTTACCAATCACAGTTCCCACTCCCCCCACCACTACCCCAAACCTTCCCCCAATTCACTCCTCAGAGAGGGCAAGGCACATTGCTTTGGAGAAGGTCCAAGGACCTCACTACAATATCTAGACTGAGTAGGGTATCCATCCAAAGAGAATGTGTTTCAAAAAGCCAGTACAAGCAGCAGTAACAACTTCTTTGAAAACCTCAAGTTAACTTCATCTTCTTGCATTAACCACATTTTCTGACCCCAGTGAAAACTCACTATCATTGTGTATGTCTCTGAAATAATTCAGTTTAAGAAAACAATGTTCTGACTGGCACTAGTGGTGCATACCTTTCTTTAATCCCTGTTTCAAAATAACAGCAATAACAAAACAAACAAAGCAATGTTCTTTCACCCTTGAAAGTATGGCTGGTTAGTGCAAATTGAGACTTCTTAAAATATAGTGGGGAGTTTTTCTTTGTTGGGAATGGACTGAGCATGGAGAGAGATGTCATGTTCTTCCTTTGATGTGAGCAGCAAAGCAAGCAGAGACACTACAAGCAGCAGTAGCATTGGTAGAGAAAGGGAACACCAAAAATAAAGTTTTGTTACCAAATTCAATATAAGAATTTAGCATAGCCTTATTTGCTTCATTTTTTTTTCATTTTTTCTTTTTCTTTTTTTGGTTTTTGGTTTTTGGTTTGTAGAGACAGGGATCTCTGTAGCTTTAGAGCCTGTCCTAGAACTAACTCTTGTACACCAGACTGGTCCCACAGAGATCTGCCTGCCTCTACTAGGATTAAAGGCATGCGCCGCCACCACCCAGCCTCCAATTTCTTTCAAACTGAGATTACAGTTTGGTAATCTCAGCCCTCACAAACCTGAAGGAAAATTATCCTCAGTTCCAGATTTTGAGGTTATGGAATTAAGGCAGCCTTCATTGTTAAAATTAACTAATTAATAAGATTCCTCTTTTGAGTAGCAGCTTGATAAGGAATCATAGAAAAGACTGAATAAATTTTTTAGAAACACTTCACAATATTTTCTTTTTCTCCTCACAGAAAAAATACATTATTTTGATATTTTTATAAATAAAACTGAAAAATAAAATATTTTTCTTTGAAAAGTTCCAAAACTGCATACTCCATTTAATAAATACCAGTTTGAAAATAATTAGGTAGAACAATATATTTGTGCCAGGAAAAGAATTTTAAAATTGTGCCTTACCATCAAAGGAAAGCCTCTTTACTTTTGGAAGAAACACAGGTGTTTAGAATAAAACCACTTTTGCATCCTACAACTTTTCAAATAGAACCTGGCATGCTGGCACACTCCTTTAATACCGGTGCTCAGAAAGCCGAGGCAAAGGGATCTTTGTGGGCTTGAAGGCAGTCCAATTTATGTGGAGAGTTCCAGGCCAGCCAAGGCCACGTGTTAAGATGCTTTCTAAACAAACAAAAACTTTACAGTGGGCTTGGTCTAGATTAAGACAACCAAAACAGTAACCAAAAAACAACAAGATAAAGTCAGGGTTCTTTGGAGGAACAGAATGGACACAATGAAACTATATATATAAATGACGAATGTCATTACCGTCACGTACAGACTGTCATTCAGCTAGTTCAACAGTGGCTATCTTCCAATGGGAAGTCTGAAAATTCAGTAGTTGTTCAGTCCATGAGGCTGGATGTCTCAATTGCCTGTCAGTCTGAAACCCTGAATAAGCGAACTCTCATAACAGTCAACTGAGAGTGAGGGCATCCAAGCAAAGAGCAAAAGCTTTCTTCTTTCATATCTTTTATATAGGCTACTACCAGAAGGTGAGGCCCAGATTAACAGTCTCTCTTCCCACCACAAGAAATCCCAAGTAAAGTTGAGTTTCCTCACTTTTAATGATTTAATTAAGAAAATCTATCTTAGGTGTACCCAGCTACGTGAGTTTTAGTTAATTCTAGATGCAGTCAAGTTAACAACTTAGATTAGCCATCACACAATGGCTCCTGAGAGTTCTTGTCATGTCAAGCAGAAACGCGCATCTTAATCCAAAAACAGAAGTGATAATTTGGATGTGTTCCATCTTTTAAATGACCAGAAATATGATTGCAGCATCATGAGTAGCGGAGAAAATATTGGAGAACCAGTTTCCAGGAAGATTACTGCTTCTCATTCATGGCACAAACATAAACTCAGGTTCTTTGATTAGATTCATTATCCTTGTTTATACAACCAGTGTGATAGGAAGGAGGACAAAATATAATAGTTATGTAAATTTTCTCTCATTTCATGTAATAAGAGAGAGAAATAAAACACTGACCACTCAACAAACCAAAGAAATTAAAAAAAAATTTTGCTTGCAACAGCAATTCCAATGAGCTGATTAATTCCATTTACATTTTTTTCAGTTGGTTTCTTTCATTTTTTTTGAGGCTAACTTTGCAGCTAGTGTTTTTTTAATGTTTCTGTTTCAGCTTAAGTATATTCAATATTCCTAAATGGTCAGTTCTAAAGTTATTAGAAACATGCTTGATTTTGCTACAGATGATAGATGTTTGTGCATGTATATATAATTACACATAAAGACCAGAAGGAAAAATACAGGAAAGAAAAGAAGGGAAAATTCTGGAACTAGCATTTGAATGTGTGTCAGCAAAGCCAGTTGTTTATATTACTGATTTTTAAAGCTATAAACGTTTTGCTCATAATGTTTGCTAAATTATTTTTGCAGTGCAAAGCAAGACTGATGTCACAATAGGAAAGTCCTAAGCACAAAGGGTTGATTCTGCTCATGCAGCTTATTCTTCACAGTATGGCTAGAGTTTCTCTGCACATTGTCTTTAAGGACCCAACCTGAAATAAATGCCCCAGACATTTTCTCATGGCAGAAGAAGGAAGCCACGTCAGAATCAGGCAACACACATAAGGCCTCTCATCAGCTGTGTTACACATCACTTCTACTCAATGCTGGCTGTGGACATGAATCAGTAGTGCTGGCCTTCCTTGAGGAAGCCATTGCATAGCACAGGGCAATGGGCAGTAGTGCCTTTGAATGCTTAGACATGTGGGTATTAATTAGGAATAACAATTAATTTGGAATAACAATGTTGCTTGCAGCAGAGCCTTGTCAGCATGTCTTTCTCTAAGCTCTATTATGTATGCAGCACAAGTGATTTAAAAGTGACTCTGTGCAGTTGGAGTTCAAAGAAGGAAGGAAAAAGGAAGGAAGGAAGGAAGGGGGAGGGAAGAAGGGAGAAAAGGAAGATGAGTATTTAAAAGTTTTAGTTAGGAAACTTGCATTTATAAGCAAAATATTACTCTCAATGCTAGTCCATTGGGGAAAAAAATCTGTTACATGCGTAGGTGTATCACACACAGCAGGGAGAGAAAACCTCTTGGTCAAGTTGCTTTTCTTTCTCTTCCTATTAGGTGTCTACTGAAAAAAAAAACCACAAAACAAAGACATTATGTCAATTGGACATGTCATTCAGCATCCTTCCGAAACACCAGGCACATTCCTTACCAGTGACATTGGTGCTCACACCTGTATTTAGGACCACATGTGCTGTGCCTACCTGACTATCTCCTTAACAACTATCTCCTCTTCAGGTAGGGAACCCCAAAACCACACTGTTAATTCCAATTACCCTCATTGATCACCCATGACCCCTGTCCCTAAACAGAAGCCTAGTCCGGAGTGCTTTCTTGGAGAAAGTCACAACTTCAATATGCAAGGACAGCGAGCATGAATAAAACAACAGATGGTAGATAGAATTCTTTCCTGATGCCTCCCATCCTTCTCAAGTCCACCACCTTGTTAGCAAGCATGACACACTGTGATCAAAAGAAAGCCCTGTATTACAGGGAAAGAAGGAGCATTCAGAAAAACTGTCCAAGATGATTAGGTCATGAGGAAAACTTTAAGGGTAGAACATCAACAGACTCTCAGTGCTGTAAACTCAGGGACCAGTGTGAAGTTGGTATTGAAATAAACCAAACAAAAGCAAAAAAAAAAAAAAAAAAACCTAGTATACTGCCATTTAGTATATGCAAAACTTCAGAAAGGGTCTTGTAAAAGAAGAAACTTTCTTGTTTCTAGTCATCAACAATATTGATCTAAGCTTTTATCAGTCTACATGGGATACATATGAATGACAAATGCACACACACTAAAGATAATGTAATCAACTCTCAGTGAAACTGTACTTAGGTCAGATCTAGATATCAGATATATCAGAATGGGAATTTTAAATAACTATACCTAATCTGCTGAAAAAGAAAGTGCACACACCTATCCATACTAGAAGGAGCCTTTTAAAGAGATAAGGGCTATAAGAAAGATTCAAATAATGAAGCCTTGTGAAGGAACATGTGTGTGGTAAGACAGAAAGCTGCCTGCATATCTGTAAGTGGTTTATTCATGTGCACAGTAAGACAGGAAGCTGCCTGCATATCTGTAAGTGGTCAATGCATGTGCACAGTAAGACAGGAAGCTGCCTGCATATCTGTAAGTGGTCAATGCATGTGCACGATAAGACAGAAAGTTGCCTGCATATCTGAGGTGTTCAATGAATGTTTGGTAAGACAGAAAGCTGTCTGCATATCTGTAAGGGGCCCATGAATAGACATTAAAAATTCAGTAAACTTTACAATTCATGAATACAGTTAATCTCCACTAGACCACAAAGAGGAAGGGGGTGAGATATATCAAATAAAAAAATATGTAATGAAACAAAAATCAAGTAGACTAACAGTGTCATTTGAGATAATACTAAGAGAAACAAACAGCTTTTAAAATGTGATGGAGGATTCTCATTGGCTAATAAACAAACTGCCTTGGCCAGCCCTTAGGTGGGTGGAGTAGACAGAACAGGAAGAAGGAAGTGAGGTAGATGGCTCAGTCAGATGCCACGCCTCTCTTAAGTGAGTCAGACTGCCATGCCTCTCCTCAGGGAGAGAGATGTGATGAAGCCAGCCGCCAGGTCAGACGTGCTGAATCTTTCCAGGTAAGACACCATTCGTGGTGTTACAAAGATTATTAGATATGGGTTAGTCAAGATGTGAGTAAGAGGCTGAAAATAATGGGCCAGGCAGTATTTAAATGAATACAGTTTGTGTGTTGATATTTCGGGGTATGAGCTAGCCGGTGGCCGAGAGCAGGGCGGTGGGAAGCCGCCCCGCAGCTCATCACTACAAAAAATGTTTTTAAATGTTTTAGGATGTGATGGATGAAATTATTTTTAATATAATAAAGTAGATCACCAAACCAAAAATTCAGAGAATAACGGTTAAAAGAAAGGTAGAAGGTGCTACTGAAAGTAAAAGTATAAGAAGAATGGAACCAGAAGACAAGGACTTCAGGAAGAGGGGAGCAGCCTAAGCAAAGAAGACTCTGTGGCATGAAGTGAGTTGTTCAGAATATCGAGATTGTCAGTATTAAATTGCTGAAAGGAAATAAACTCACGCCCAAATTCTATAATCAATGAAATACCATTAAAAATAAAAATATTTTCTATTTAAAAAAAAACTCTTTTAAAAATACTAAATTCACCCCAGAACTCATCCTGTAACACACAGGGAAAGTTAGACTAATCAGAACATAGATTGAGTACTAGAATCAATAGGCAATTAGATCCCATACTGCAGAAAGCCATGTACAAAATCAAAATACATTTAATACAGTCTAGGGCTTCTCATATTTGTCTGCCTGTCTCTAATAACAGAGAGAAAAATAAATATGCATTCCTTAAGGTTTTGAAAATACTGTTGAAAGCTACCTGCCACTTCATGCAGTCCTTAAAATTCAGGAGAAAATGAATGCTAAATAATTAATATTGGATATTATTGTCCTTTATCAAAAACTAAAAGCTTTGGGAAAAACTATAGGGGTACTGTTCAGTGGTAGACAACTTGTCTAACATTTGTTCGTTGTTACTCTCAGTATAGCATTTATTGCTTAACCAGATCTGGATCTGATCCTAAGCATTGAAAAATAAATTAATAAACAAAATGAGTTCTGATGATATTCTACTCCTATACTCATAGATCAGTCAGAGCCTTTATCCAGTAATCAGTAGAGAGAGAGGCTTCCTTCAGCAGAAGATGGGAAAAAAATACCCATAGTCAGACATTACACAGTCTCCATCGGTTCCCTCCCCTCAGAAATCAGGGACTCCCATGAAAGAGGAGGTGAAAAATTTGTAAGAGGCAGAAGAAAAGGATGACACCAGAAGAACGTGACCCTCTGAATCAACAAAACAAAGTACATGAGCTCACAGAGACTAAAGCAGCAATCACAGGGCCTACATGGGTCTGCACCAGGTCCTCTGCACACACATTATCACTATTAACTTAGCGTTTTTATGGGACTCCTTATTTTGAGAATGAGTGTGTCTCTGACTCTTTTGCCTACTCTTGGAACGTTTTTCTTCCTGTTGGGTTACCTTGTCCAACTTCAATAGGAAAGTTTTGTTTCACCTTATTATATTTTATCTTGTCATGTTTGGTTGTCATCCCTTAGAAGCCTATTCTTTTCTGAGAGACAGAATAGATCCAGAAAGAAGGAGAGGCAGGGAAAAACTAGGAGGAGAGGATGGAGAGGAAATTATAATCAGTACATATTATATGAGAAAAGAATCTATTTTTAGTAGGAAAAAAACAAACTGCAATAGATTCTGCACAAATTTTGAAGAGATAATGGCATTGCATAAAAATATTCGGCATTTTCCTTGTAGTATTATGGCAGGTCACAGAGCAACTTTCGGCAACACACAGATTACTGTCTCAGAAGCACAGCATTGTTGAGATAGCAGGTGATCTTTTCCACCTCCTTAAAAAGACGAAAATGCTTTTATAAAGCTATCAATGAAAAGAATCCCTTAATCCCTCAGATACTACTTTTTGGCAGAGAACTATCCTATTCGACCCTTACATTAACCTTTGCTGCGATGGCAAAGAATACACATTCCTGTCCATTTAAAAATGAAAGAGTAAATTGAGACATAGGGAATTTAAATTGCACAGGTAGTTAGCATCCATGCCTAGTAGAGAACATAGTTTCTGCCTGAATCCAGTGCCAATTCCATGATCCCTAGACACCTTGACCAAAGAATAGTATAAAGCCAATTTATCTTGGATCATATTCAAGGGAATTTAGTTGTACTCACATTAAAAAGCAAATACATTTATAGGTTTTCTTGCATGCATGCCAAGTATAGTATTATGTAAAATTGCTACTGTTCCTAGTTCTCACATATTGAATATATGAAACTGAATCTGCTTCTGACTCAGGTGTGCTGTTCTTTTTTTTTTATTTATTTATTATGTATACAATATTCTGTCTGTGTGTATGCCTGCAGGCCAGAAGAGGGCACCAGACCCCATTAGAGATGGTTGTGAGCCACCATGTCGTTGCTGGGAATTGAACTCAGGACCTTTGGAAGAGCAGGCAGTGCTCTTAACCTCTGAGCCATCTCTCCAGCCCCAGGTGTGCTGTTCTTAAAGCTAAAGTGTAATTATGTATTCTTAAATGAATGAAACTTATTTGTCCAAATTTATTTTTTTCAGGACTGGGAGGTCTTTATTCCCTGAGCCACCTAATGCAGACCCCTGTATTTTGCTTTCCCTTTTTTAATTTTCAAATTTTTTATTCATTAAAATTTTTTTTCATTTTAGATCCCAAGTATAGTTTCCCCTCACTCTTCTTCCCTCTTCTTCCCTCCCTGCTTCCTCTCTGCCTCCCCATTCACTCCTCCTCTGCTTCTGTTCAGAAAGGGGCACGCCTCCCATGACTTTTTTGTTTGAAATCTTTAAAGAGAAAATTAAATGAGATGCAACAAAATAAAACAATAAAGAATTAACTACAGATGTCATTCAAAATACTGAATGGGAATAGGAAGACTTTTATTGGTTTATTTCTTCAGATGTCAGTGACCAATTTCACTTCCTTGGCTAGAATGGAAGCCTCAAGTGTAGTCTTGCTTTCAAGGTTTACACCTCTGTGTGCTTTGTCAGACACTAAAATGTTGCAGACTTAACCGGAATACAATCTTCATTCACCCAAACTGTTGGCCCTACTACTGTGTTTGCCAGCCCAGAGCTGTTCAGAAGGAGGTATTATGTTTTTAGTATTCTTTTTTTTAAACACCCTCACCTCTTTGACTAAAGCCAGAAGCTTTGAAGGTAGCTGCCAATAACAAAATTAGACCTGATGGGCACATGAACACTTGACACATTTTCCAGCTGGACTACCCTACAAGCACTATCAGAGGCATCTCTGGTTCCAATGAAGAGGGGCTTTCTGCAGTGCTCTGAATGGGAATCTGTTGGCCTACTCTGTGGAGAAAACCCTGCCAAATTAGACCTGGATTGCCAGACTTCTAGTTTATAAGACAGAGTCTCATATTGGATGTCTATGCCCTTCTTTCATATCCACTGACAGCAAAAGTTGCTTGTTCTCCTCCGATCCAAAAGGTTCATCTGGGAGAAGAGTCAGAAAGGGAGAAGAAACATGATAATACGTCAATGAGATAAAACAGACTGGCTTTGCAAACAGATCGCAAGTGAATGAATGGGAATTTTGGCTTAGAAATCTTTTTTCAGTAATTAAAAGTTTGTCTTTGACTATTTCTCTGGTAGTTCTTGATAGCTGGGGGAACAAAATTAGGAAGATGGCAGAATAATCTTTATTTTCAGAGGAAAACATAGTATGTTTTCATGTCCATATCAACATAGTTTTCTATAACTCGAGCATGTGTGATGTCACTCCTTAGGCAGACACTAGCTGTGTTTACCTCTGTATAAGTTTTTATAAATGCCGCCTACAATTTCTCTAAGTAACAACCATGAGAACCTGTGCAGAAGATGTGGAAATGGTGTCTTAGAAGCACACATGACTGGCACTTGTCAAGTTTAAAGTTTTTAAGGTTTAGTGGTTTGAAAACTAATTTTTTTTCTAATTAGGACAAAGACATTGAGATCCTTAAAAATTTCTAGGTAAGGGTCTGTGTCCTATTTTAGTTCCTGTCCATACTTCCTTCAACAATGAATAGAAAAGTGGAAGTAGAGGTTAAATAAATTCTTTCCTTCCTCAAAAAAAAAAAAAGAAACCAAAATATTAAGGAGCCTGATATTCTAAATTAACATTCTATCTAATAGTGTGTGCAGCAAGTCAGTGACCCTGTACAACTCACCATATTTTCTTACCTCTCTAAGGAAAATTAATGCTCAGAGATAGATACTGTGTGGGTCTAATAGTGTAAGTGAAGTCTCTGTGTGAATTACTAAGTTCAGGTGAAGTATCAGTGTAACACAAGATTTTTCTTATTTACACATATGAACATTTGTCTTCAGACACAACATGGTGTGCGATTCAAATAAGATAATATGTGATGTGTTTTAGACACCATTTATGCTTATACGAATATAAAGTAGTGTTATCTCTATTTTTAATGAGACTTATCAGAGAAAAATTCAAGTACAAAACCAATAATAAACATACGGTGGTAACGGTACCATTGCTTTATGCTATGTCATGGCCTTCAACTTCACCTCATTTGCCCAGACATTTGTCGTGCTGTGATTTAAAGGCAGTGCGTATGATGTCTGACAAGCCCTGAGGGAAGAAGTCATCTCAAAAGAAAACTTAAACTGCAATTTTCTTTTTTATCATTTAACTCTTAACTCCAGTGAGATCTAGGAAAACATATCTCGGATTCCAGTGGCTTCAAAGACTGGCCATCCGAGCAAGTGGTATGATCTGAGAAATATCAAGAGGCCCCACCTGAAAAATATATCTTTTCCTTAGGGACATTCCTAGAATTCCCATCATTGAGAACAAACAGAAAGCCCTTTGAATATACACAGAGGTGCTAATATAGCATTTGTCCATGTAACAGTTTGGACAGAAAAATGAATAAAAATAATTTGACATAACTTCAAGGTAGAAAAAGAACTGGTTACACTTTAATCTTTGCTCTGGCAAAATGTTTTTTGTTCCCATACCAAATTAAAAATTCGACTTAAATTGTCAGCTTCCTAAACTGAAACCATCCAGTATATACATTGTTGGCTATTGCTCCTATGACATCAGATTTCTCCCTTCCATGCCTCCACAATATAACCTTTAATGACATTTAGTAACAGTCTCTCAGGTCATTGAAAACATGAGCTGCTTGGGACTCGCCTTTATCAAGCAGAAAAAGTACAAAGATCAGGGTTTAGCATGGAAGGGCAACTGTACACAAACGACAAACAGAAGGCCATCAGACAATAAGCTAGACCCATTTCTCTCCTCCTGCCTGTTCTTTAATTCGCTTACTAAATAGCCACGCTGAGGCCTATTATCAGTTATAATTGTTTGGCCAATGGTTTAGGCTATTTTTGGCTAGCTCTAACTATAAATTAATCCATTTCTAATAGTTTATATTTTACCATAAGGCTCATGGCTTGCAAGAATGTTTGGATCTCATTCTCCTTTGGTGGCAACATGACTGTACCCTAGAGTCTGCCTACTCTCTCCTCTCCTCTCCTCTCCTCTCCTCTCCTCTCCTCTCCTCTCCTCTCCTCTCCTCTCCTCTCTCCCTCTCCTCTCCTCTCCTCTCCTCTCCTCTCCTCTCCTCTTCTCTCCTCTCCTCTCCTCTCCCCTCCCCTCCCCTCCCCTCCCCTCCCCTCCTCTCCCGTTCCCTTCCCTCCCCTTCCCTCCCCTCCCCTCCCTTCCCCCCCTCTGTCTGTCTGTCTGTCTGTCTCTCTCTCTCTCTCTCTCTGTCTGTCTCTGTGTGTGTGTGTGTGTGTGTGGTGGTGTGTGTGTGTGTGTGGTGTGTGTGTGTGGTGTGTGTGGTGTGTGTGTGGTGTGTGTGTGTGTGTGTGTGTTTGGTGTGTGTGTGTGTATGTGTGTGTGTATGTGTGTGTGTGTATCTTTGTTTAGACTTCCCACCTAGTTTTACTCTGCTAAGCCTTTGGCCAAAACAACTTTATTCATCAATCAATAAAAGCAACACATATACAGAAAGACATCCTACATCAAATGGTGGAGTAAGGAGTAAAGTGTGACTTGAGTTATATATCACAAGTTGGTCTTCTAAGATGATACAAAATTTTAGCTGAGAATGCTATACAATTTATTTTCAATTCTTATTCATAGTATATGCCAATTTTACAAAAATAATTATGACATTTCCACAGATCTTATCAAATCTAGATTTCAAGTGTGAGAAAAAATGTAATATTTGTATTTTTGAGTATGGCTTTCTTTTTCTTTTTTTTTTTTTTTTGTGAGATGGGATTTACTCTGTATCTTTGGAGCCTGTCCTGAAACTAACTCCTGTAGACCAGCCTGACCTCAAACTCACGGAAATCTGTCTGCCTCTGCCTCCTGAGTACTGGAAATAAAGGCATGCACCACCACCACCCTTCTCTATTTCATTATTCTTTACAAAAAATAATAATCCATTGTGCCTATGGATTATATTTTCTTTATAGAATCATTCATTTCATTAAGCAAAAGTGGGTATGTAGTACTTAGCCTGAAGTATCATGCAGTCATAGACTTTGAGTCAATTTTGGTATTCTGCCTGTTCCTGCCTTATTGCAACCCAAAAGTCATGATGATTCAACATATCTGTAAGGATATCACCACACATCAACTAGTATGTAAAAATGGGTAAATAGCTGGGTGGTGGTGGCACACATCTTTAATCCCAGCACTTGGGGAGCAGAGACAGTTGGATCTCTGCCTATGAGTTCGAGACCAGCCTGGTCCACAGAGTGAGCGCCAGGACAGGCTCCAAAGCTACACACGTTGTCTCTAAAAATCAAAAGAATAAAAGAAAAAGAAAATAAAAGTAAATTTTACAGAGGTATAAACGTACTTTTGTGTACAAAAGAATTATGAGTAATGTATGAAATCATTACTCAAATGAAACGAAATCCAGAATGTAATTCTGTATTGTGAAAAATTTTATGAGATAAATGCATAAACTAAACCAACTGAAAAAAATCAAGAGATAGAAAACAGTAATATACAAATGAAAACACTCTATCTTAAAGGAATAAAATACTATCACGGTATTATGCTGTGGTTCATACATGCAGTACTTCACTACTGAGGTTAAAGGTAGCCTCTGCAACCATAATGTATTTATTTATACAGGAAGGGATAATAAGGTACACAAGCCATGTTTCTTGGTGTTAATTGTATGAGGCTATAAATAAGCAATTTTGTACAATTAGGCAATGATCCAAGCAGTAATGCAAGAAATTTGGAGACATCTGTATGAATGCATTATACATAAATGTATATAATTCTTTCCATCTCAAGGATATGTCCCAAGGCCTCCACTTGATCTCTAAAACTTCATATGTTACTAAATACTATGTGTATTATATTTTGTCTCATATATAAATATATATACTATCAGAAACTTTAGTTTATATATACAATAAAATACAAGCAATAATATTCAATAATAATACAGAATAGGTATGCCAATGTATTATAGTAAATGGTAAACATGATTACTTTTACATTATTTTTTGAATCATAAATAAAATAAGGATAAATGGACTTGGAGACTTAAAATTTTAATAATATGATAACTGAGAAGTCCAAGTGACTAATTGGAAGGCAGTTTAGGCCATAGGGATACACTGGACAAACAGATGATTCATGTCCTGAAAGGGGCTGTGAGATTTTATTACATTGCTCAGAATAATACACAATTTAAGACATAAATCATTTTTGTAACATTCCATTTGTTTACATTGGACTATGGATATCCATAAATTATTAAAACCATAGAAAGTTAAATCATAAACATGGGTAGATTCAATATGCTAAATGCACCAATATATAAGTAATCATACATGTATTATTTTGCTCTGTAGGGGAAAGGGCACAAATGTGACACCTGTAACATTGAGCACACCTAGTGCCTGCATAGGATATCTCAATACTGTTATTCATGCAAGGAACATAAGCTGTTTTAAGAAATGGCTAGTTCTCCCGATTGTTGACCCAGTAACTTGTAGACTGGTCCTGTGCAGATCTCTGTTCATACCTCATGCCACTCGCTCCTCACCTCTGCAAGGAACCTGTGTCTGAACCGTGTGCAGCTAGCTTTACTCTACCTGCGTGGCAGTCAGGAGAGCCCTTGGGGAAAACAAACAACAAACTGTAAGAGCCAAACCCCGTCCATTCCATTTTAAATGTTTTCATTCAGTCCTTTCCCCCAGTTCTTTTCCGCTTACTGTGTCTGAGAGCAGCGCGTGCACCCAGGTGTTAGCGGATACTCGTCAGTATTCATTATGCTCTAAGCGAGGGTTCCTTGGTGTTACTTCTCCTGTAATTTATGCTTGAATTTTCTGAGCTCCCGCTCCCCTGAAGTAGCGGTCTGTCCACGTTTTCAGCCCTGGGCATAGCTAGGACAGACCTCTTGCCTCATTGCTTGGCCGTTGAGCAACCTGCTGAAAGGTGCTGGCCTACTGAGAACTGCCAACTTCAAGTGACTTCGATATTTTTCTTGCAAAACCAAGATATGTTTGTAGTTCATTTTTGAGTTTTACACCCCAGGAGGATTGTGCATTCCAGCAGTGAATCTGCTTCATTTAAAACAACAGCTGGAATAGTCCATTCTGAAATGCCTGATTTAAAGCCAATCAGTTATGCTTACAGTCTAGAAAGTTTGTCTTTCTTTGCTAGATCTTCTTAACCATTTAGGAGAGCTTTAACAGTTGCTGCTAGTATTTTGATAGGGTTCCACCAGTATTTAGTTTTTGCATTCTTCTAATGTATAGTTTCAGGTCTCACTAGACAATCCTAATTCCACTACATTTCTGTTTGGCTCCAACATTCCACTTGGCTTGAGCAGTCTGGTTTTAACATACACTTGTTGGAGGTCACCAATGTTACTTGTCCAATGCTGTCGCCGTGTGACACCCATATGGATTTGGTGTTCTGTTACATTGCATTCAATCAGCTGTGATTATGCTTAGAAATGCTATAGTAACTTGGTGCAGTGTGAACCGTTCCATTAACAGGGAGTCGGTGGCTCAAATGTGATTATGGTCCCGCAAGGTGATACTTGCTAAAATATCTAAACATTTTTTGTTGTTGTTGTAACTGAATCATTTTTTAAAATTTTTAAAGCTGGAAGTGATCAGATGTTGTTTTTTTTTTTCATTGTCAACAGTGGTGTGTCATTTTATATATGTTCCTAATGCTTATGGAACTCTCCCAGAATAAAGTTCTTCAAAAAGAGAAAAAAAAAAAAAAAAAAAAGAAATGGCTAGTTCTGAAAAAATAATATATATATATTTATTACAATATATATTATATATTACAAGATAAACCTAAAGTACCTCATAACAGAAAGCATAGATTTTAAAAAATATGTATAAATCTCACAATAATGAGTGGAAAGTATATCAAAGGGTTATGACAGACAATTGAAGAAGTCTTCATAGCCAAAGATGAAATAACTTAAGCAACACATTTAAACTATTTGCATTATAATCCCAATTTAAAAAAAAAAACAACAGGGATTTTTTGTGTTGTGCTGATACAAAAAAAAATAACCAAATAAATGGAGAAGAGAGAAATATCTCATCCAAAGAATTAAAGGTGTTTTTTTTAAAAAGTACCAAAGAAAGGACCCAGCTTCTAACTAAGCAAGCGTGGGCTGTACTGAATGACTGCTCCTAAAGACTACAGCGTTGACAAGGAGACAACAAGAAACTTTAGAGTGGGTAATTCTAGCAAAGCTTGGCTCATGCTAGTGGTCAGCATCACTGATAACGTAAGTCATATTGGCAGTATGTGCCAATGTGATATAATATAAATGCCATTTTACCAGTCACCTTCCCCCAGCCCATTACCCCAAGTGAAAACCAACCATCATAACAATTTTAACTGATGGACAGCCTAAAAATATTTGACCAGTTCCACAAGCTGTCAAGGTCATCAAAATAAGGAAAGTCTGAGAAACTGCCACTGGTATGAGAAACTAAAGGAGACTTGAAGATAAAAGTGATGTGCTATTCTGAAAGGGATTCTAGAAAAGAGAGGGAGCATTATGGAAATCCTGAAGAACTGGGAATGAAACATGACAGTTGACAGTAGTGCATTAATACGGCCAATTAACTTTACGTGTGCCATCCTCACCAGGAGATGAGACTAGGCACTACCAATAGAAGACTCTAGGTTTGTATTGCAAAGGCATTCTCTGCTATCATTCCAAGAGTTCTACATTTCTAAACCTCTTCTAAAACAAACAAGTTTATAAAAATATATACTCATATTACTGTTTTTAAAAAATATTAAAAGAGGATTATATTATATACAAACATTTACTGCCTCTCTAGCTCTTCCAATCTCACAATATGAAATAGAAAAGGAGATCAGTTATAATATTTTAAAAGAGAATGACAATGATACATATTAAAATATAAATTCTGGTTAATATATGCATAAAATTTTACTGCTCAAATATTGGTGCTATCTATTTTGTTGGCTTGCTGTGATACATCTGAATATGACATTTATGAAGTTCATTTTCTTTACTTGACCTTTTAAGAATTAAGAAACTAAATTAGATATGTAATTCACCTCTGCATCCAATAATTTTATGTTAATTACTTTAATATCTTCATAAAACAGTTACTTTAAAAATATATTTTCTAGCTGATGGATTAATGGAGATAGCAGATATTAAAGAAATCTCTAAAGTTGTCTAATTTGGATATTTTTAAACTTTTAAAACTGGATGTTATATAGAACCCAGGAGAATAATTTTCAGTCTTTTCCCCTGACTTCACGCTAAAAGATCTGTTTAGCTCCTAGCTGTCAGACTAGATATAGCTAAATGTTTAAGCCTTTTCCCCCTGAACTGTGCTGAACACAGAGAGCCTTCTATTTTATGTTTCCTGAGTTTCTGCATTTATTTAAATAAAAATGTTACCAAGCCAAGTAAAACACCAGTTTGGTGAATCTGAGTTAAAAAAAAAAAAAAACAACTAACCATGAACCAGTCCTGCACGTACAAAATGAAAGGGGCCTAGTACACTCTGGCATTATTTTCTCTTTACTTAGCTACTAATTAGGGGTGGTGGCAAAACCTAAAACTATGTGCTAGAGTAACTGGAGATTTCAACTAAGTTCTTCTAGGAAGAAATGTTCTCCAAATAACCCATTTCAATCTCAACAAGCATAAATATATTTTATTTTCCACATCAACCTGTATTGCAAATATATTTGTAAATATCAAATTTCAATCCCATCCTTTCAGGATACCATGATAGATACTAATCAATATCTAATTTTTAATTTTTTTAAGATTATAACCTTTTTGAGGAAAAACATCTACAAAACATGGTGAGGATCATAAACTTTTTTTAGCTACACTGATTTTTGCAATAATCCCTTCCCAATGCACTGTGATCATTTTCTAAATTTCTAGTTTAGACAAGATGACCTAATCCAGGGACTGGTTACAATGATTCCTTTCCTTTGTTTAAGTAATAATTTGACCGGAAGTTATTCAATATAGTTCCCACATGAGAGAATTTATGGTATCAACTAGGATGCCATTACCTACAGAGAAACTGAGGTCATTTATCTTTTATGTCATTACAATGCTGAATATAGACAGGGTATAATTTTGTAAACTCACTAGCCTGTCAAAAGCACTTTACAATTATTATCAGGACCAATGAGATGTTAGTGTAAGTCAGTGCTTCATGGGGTTACAGAAACATAGAACTTCTATGTGGGTCTTTTTGACTTGGGCCATCCCTTCCAAATAAATGTGTCTATCTCTGTGTGTGTCCATCTGTCCATCTGTCTCTCTGGCTCTCTGTCTCTTTCTATGTTTCTCTGTCTCTGTGTTTATGTTTCTGTACCTGTATGTGTATTGTGAATGTGAGTGTATGTGTGTGCAGGTGTGTGTTTACATGTGTATGAGGTACCCATGTGTGATATATTAATATAACATAGATTAACACATGTCTATAGGTACATATTCTTTCATGTGTCTGGAAGTCAGTAGAGGATATAAGATGTTCTGCTATATAACTGTCTATCTTATGCCTTGGAGATGGGATTTTTCACTAAACCTGGAGCTACGGTTCTAGCTAGGAAGCCTAAGCAGTCCTCTTGTACACTCCCACAGTTCTGGGGTTGTACACTGCATGGCTAGACTCCACATTTTATGTAGGTCCTGGGGATTTGAATTCAGGTCCACAGTTTCTAAAGATCAGCCTAAGCAGCTGAATAGTCTGCTCTAACACATACATGACAGAAAAAATGGTATGTTGGCTGCAGCTTGTGTCATCTAGACTTGGAGTGCTTGTTTAAGCTTATTCAGGCTATTGACAAATGTCATTTTCTTTTTGCTATATTCAGTGTGCACATTTTATTACTGACACCTGGGAGCAAAAGCAAAATCCTACATGTTCTCAAGTCTCACCTTCCCCTTACAAGATGTCTCTTTGCTATATCTCTGCAGAATACAGCAACAAAATCATCCCCTTGAAAGCAGAAAGCAACCCTCACTAGACACCAAGATTCTTGGCTTCTCAGCTTCCACGACTCTTTAAAAGGCTTTACTGTTTATAAATCACTCAGTCTGTTAGAACGGCACGAAGACAGAAGACTTCTCTGAAAAGACAAAACTTACTATTTTAATTAGAGAGCCAACTTGATACCCAAAATGTGAATGCATATAGTTTTTATAACTAAAGTGAAAACCCTGAGGTAATGAAGACTTGTTTGAAGAATGGAATGAAGCACAGGACTAAAAATACCACTTACTCCAAGAAAAGTGGTAGTAGATCTTTAGCATCTGATTCCTTGGGAAAAGCAAGAATCAGGAAAGATGCTGTGATAGGTTAAAAACATATGTCAGCACTCATTAGTGTTGGTCATAGTAGGAATCTATACCACTAGAGTCATGGGGCAGTTTGTAGATTTTTCTGAGATCTCTAATAGATACTTTGGTGAGTGTGAATACATCTCTAGTAGCTGATTGACATGATTCCCATATTTATGCTATAGATTTTTTTCATTGTGGTATCTCCTTTGGATAGGACTCTGAGCAGGTTTAAGACAACTCCAATAGATTTTCTTATAATGTTAGGCCACATATGGAAGAGGGGGCTTACATTAATACAACTTTCATCTCAGTGAAAGTGGATTTAGTTTACATGCAAGAGCTAACATGCTCCCACAAGGCATAGATTTTTGACCTAATGCAGCCTAGGCATTCCTTGACTCACTCTGTAGCTAAGAATGATCATGAACTATTGATCTCTTGTCCCAAATTTTGGGATTATAAACATGAGCCACTATACCTGGATTTATATATTGCTGAGGCTCAACGCAGGACATTATATGTACTGGACAAACGCTGTGTCAACTGCCTTTATTGGTAGTCCTCGGGCTGATTTTTCTGTTTAGGTCTTTTACATGAATCAGAAAATTGTGGGGCTGGAGAGATGGCTCAGCAGTTAAGAGCATTGCCTGCTCTTCCAAAGGTCCTGAGTTCGGTTCCCAGCAACCACATTGTGGCTCACAACCATCTGCAGGCATACACACAGACAGAATATTGTATACATAATAAATAAATAAATAAATATAAAAAAAGAAAATTGTGAGACTTTATGTCCATCAAACTATAAACTGAATCATCAAGTTTCTGGACCTATCCTAAGTTATTGGACTTAGGATAGGTAGAATGTAGTCTGCTGTCATCAATGGGGCTCAGAGCACTCAGAGACTTTTCAAACTCACACAAATGAATTACTAATCTTCACTTCTATATGTGACATTTACAGTGCTGACCTTTACTTCTTTTTTAATTAGAAATAGGCTACATTGTAGATCAGTTTGGTGACAATAAGACTAACAATAATGTGATTTGGTGAAATTAGGATTTAAGAAGGAAACTCTGATACTATTTTGCTGGTCTTTGACACTCTCCAGGAGAATAGCAATGACCAAGTTGTTTAGCCTTGCTTTTTATTAATTCCTTAACTTGTAAAATAAAAAAATATATTAACATAAATGTCATATGGTTATTAGGAGATTTAACTACAGTTCTCACATATATTCCTATATGCAACACACATATGTGTGTTTTCCATACAAAGCTGAACATGAATATATATATATATGCCTGTATGATGTAACATTATGTATATACATTGTGTAAATCCTTAGTCACTAATTAAATATATATATATCCCTTCATCACCTATATAGCTTTCAGTTTGCATGTTTCAAAATTGAGAAAGAGATACCACTTTAAGGTGTTATCACAAAACATACAAATATCTTAAGTGAGAGATACTATATAAACAAATAAAACATGTCAAGTCATAAAAACTCTGTGTGTGCAAGATGCATATATTTGTTCCCAAGAATTCTAAAATAAATATAATCCCAAACTTTAAGAAAGTCACCTTTTCTTTAACAAAAAATTTTTATCTCATAGGTTCTTCTAAGGGAGTAAAAATTATTTTAATACCTCATATATATTGTATTTATTCAGCTCATAAGTATTAAATAAATTATTTTTTGATGAGTAAAGTATTTAACATCATTACCTGTTGACTCATTTTGACAAGCGATGAAGCTGAAAATGAGGGTGCTGTACAATTGAGGTAAGACAATCAGAGAAAATGAGTAATGGAGGCCATAAAACTCCTTGCATGGCAGCCTGTGTACTATTGAACATTTCTCCTTCACCAGAAAGTGGAGCAGCCAGTCCATCTATGGAAATCAGGAAGATAGGAACTGATGTATATATATATATATATATATATATATATATATATATATATATATATATATATATAATGATCCAGCTGTACCACTCTGGGGCATATTCCCAAAGACTACTTTATTCTACTGCTGAGATATTTGCTCAAACATATTCACTGCTACTTTATCCATTTTATACATAATATGAAATCCCTCAACAAATGAATGTAAATGTTGTATATCTGCAAAATAGAATAGTGCTTAGTGGTTAAAAGTAATGAAATCTGCAAAATTCAAGATGTCATTGTTTTTTACCGCCGAGTAGTACTCTAATATGTATATATTCCACACTTTCTTCATCCATTCTTCCACTGAAGGGCATCTAGGTTGTTTTCAGGTTCTGGCTATTACAAATAATGCTGCTATAAACATAGTTGAACAGATGCTTTTGTAATATGATTGGGCATCTCTTGGGTAAATTCCCAACAGTGGGATTGCTGGGTCCTGGGGTAGGTTGATCCCGAATTTCCTAAGAAACCGCCACACTGCTTTCCAAAGCGGTTGCACAAGTTTGCATTCCCACCAGCAATGGATGAGTGTACCCCTTACTCCACATCCTCTCCAGCAAAGGCTATCATTGGTGTTTTTGATTTTAGCCATTCTGACAGGTGTAAGATGGTATCTCAACGTTGTTTTGATTTGCATTTCCCTGATTGCTAAGTCTGCAAGTAAATGGGTGGAATTAGAACAAATCATTCTGAGTAAGGTGTCCTAGCCCCAAACAGACAAATGTCACTAATTATAAGAAATATCAACTTTGAAAAATTTTCTATGAAATGCTATAAAACTTGTGTTTAGTACAAGGAATTAAAGTATTTTGTGTCCTCAACTGGGTAAGACTTATAAATGTTTTAATTCCATCCATCCAGTAAAACCTGGATGTTTGACCTTTTTCTCACTGACTTTTTCCTTCCTCCTTCCTATACATCGGTTCTTTTCAGAGTAGTCAACTGAATAATATGGGGGGGGGGGTTTGACCCCAGCCAACAGGGAAAAGACATGGTCGCCTCCTGAGTTAAAATAAAATCTAGGTGCATTCCTGTCTAGGCACATTCTGGCTTTCCAAGCATACCATGATCAACAGTAAAGTCTGCCTTGTCCAAACACTATAGTTGGAATTGTGATTTCTTTCTTTGAGACTTGGAACTTATTTTAAACACATTCGATTAACAAAAATACAAGCTGAAATTTCATTTTCACATATATGAATCAATGCCAAATGTCTCAATTATAAAGAGATTTGATCAAATAAAAGTTACAAACAGCCAAGAATTTACTCACAAAACTTTCCATAAATTTTTTTTACTTGTTCTGGTAATGGTTTCACACACACACACACACACACACACACACACACACACACACACACATATGTATATAATATATAGATAGAGAGATGCACTAATTCTCCCTAATTGCATATATTGTTCACATTTTCATAAACATGTACTAAAATTGCCTAAATACTTTTGAAACTTGAATTGTAATATAAACACGTCTTTTGAAAAAATGCTAGTTAAAATTGTCATTTTAGATTATTTATGCAATTACATACTGCTTTATACATATACATACATATATAAAGTGTTACCTTTCGTCTTGTCTAAAATGAATTTATACAAACATATACATTTGCAAATGCCTGCTTTTATAATCTACTGCCAATGCCTAATGAGAAAAAACATGAATACTTCTCTTCCATAAGACGTGATATAAAGTTAGATGCCATTACAGTGGGCCTGTAATCTGTTCTTGAAAAAATCCAGAAAGAGAGTTGCAGCGCAAGTCCAAGTCAGAGCGCTGAAACCGATCCATACTGCACAGGGATCTGTAGAGCTGCGAGTCTAGATTGCAGCTCTCAGCCACTAGCCAGTTTTGCCTGCATTTCCATGATGGGCTCTGTCTTCGCTCTTTAAAATACTAACAGGCTTCTTGAGGGTGGGATCAAATGACTGCCCCTCTCCCTTCACCTGTGAAATTTCAGAGCCTAGTTGAAAAGAACCATTGTTTCCTAGGAATGCCAGGCCCGGTCCAGGAAAGAAAGTCTTAATTTCAACAGGAATTTGGAGCCTGCCTGAGAAGGCCAGCCAGTTGCTTGGTGAAAACTGTGGCGATTCATTCAAGTTCTGAATAGTTATTGTCGTGATCATGTTCGCTTACTTTCAACTCCAAAGCATTCTGACTAATCGCTGTCTCTCCCTTAAATCACAGCAATGCGCACAAGTGCATCGGTGTGTACATGTCAAAGCAGAAAGGAGGAAGCGTGTGTGAAACACAACATGAGCACCAGCAGAAAGCTGCTGGAGAAACCTCTTTCCCCTAAGGTTGAGCTGCAGCCAAGCATAGGAGACATTGGTTTCTCTGTTCCAGCTTCTATTCCTATGTGCATTCATGTGAATAAGCTCATATGTTTAACAAGAATTTGAAGTAGGTTCCAATAAAATATGTTTGTACAAGACTACAAAATAAAGATACAGTACTCGCATTCATTCCATACTAGGATAGAAGGGGTCCTGTCTGAGATATATTAAAAATAATTTCTAATGTCAAGTTGAGAATAGAAGCCTAAAGAATACATTTCTTTAAAGGGGGCAGGGGCTACTTTTTTTCTAATTACAGCACATAGGGACTGCATAGTGGGTTCTCTATCTAACTCCCTACTGTTAAGCTACTCTGACATTTTCTGAAAGATGCTTCGAGAATTTACCAAGATTTGTTATTTTACTAATAATATCTTTATGAATCCTTAAAGATCACATGGCCTATCAAAATTTCAAAATTTCACCTAAGCATTCAAACTGAATAAAACTTAAAAGTAGTATCAATAAACACCAATGATACAAACGAATCTGAATCCAGAGCATCTTTATGTTTATAAATGAGAAAACAAGGAAGTACTGATGCTCACACAGCTATGGAACCAGGGATTTCCATAATTATTTTTTCCAAAGGAAAAGTATAAGTAGTCTTGAATATAAACTGACGTTAATTTCTATTCGACATCTAAAGATTTGTGGTAAGGTGGCCCAGACACACCACAGACTTACCCTCTCATTTAGTAATAAAGCACTATTATTTTCTGGTAAGCTGTCACCGTGGAATTATTTCAGAGAAGGAATGTTCAAAATTCAAAAAAAAAATAAATAAAAAATTCAGAAGAAAAACAAAATCAACACAGATGCTAATAAGCTCAATAGATGACTCGTTTTCAGTCCTGTTCTCCTTCCTCAGATGTTTCCTGTGATTTCGGGAAAACTGAATGTTGCGCCTTTGTTAGTAACTGGACTTGGGGTAGGTGGTGCACAAAAGAAAGCTTGTCCTTCTGGGACCTGGTTTAGAACCAGTTTCAGAGGACAGAAAAAAAAAATACTCTTTTGTGGCTGCTAAAGTTCAGGAATGAATTCTGTCAGTTGTACCCAATTCCCTAAAGCAAAGTCCACATTACCAACATCTAATTGGCAGGCTCTCCCTGCAACTCCCACCAGGGCCAAGGTAATGAATGGATGTAGTGAAGGTGTCCTGAGTCATCCCTACAGTGGCTCGTCTGGGCGGTAAGGCTCTGCCTTCTAACCTCCCAGATGAGTCACTCAGAGGAAAGAGAGAGGCGTCTGTGCTTGAGCAACAGTGGCAGAACACAGACGTTTTATTAAAATGAACACGCAAAAAAAAATATTCTCTTTATTTGATCCAGAAAGCAAAAGGCTTAGGAGACAAAACATTCTTAATGATCACTTCATTTCTTAGTTTCCACTCCAAACATATATTCATATTTGGCATAAATATCCATTTAAATAGGTCCGAATGGGACTTCCTCCAAGCCTACTCCTGATTATTATTTACACAGCTAGAGAAGAAATTTGGCCATTCCTACTTAGAAAAGCCTCAGAATTTATTTTGATTACTAAGAACCCTTTACTGTTTGCATTTGAAAGAACATTTGCCTATTCTCTATAATGAATACATAGCAGTAGCATTAAACATTTAATGTTAATTCAACTTAAGCTTGCTAATTTTTAAATACAGGTATGCCAAACTCTTACCCAAAAGTGTTTTCACAAGTGCTTTGATAGTAAGCTTCCACCAGTCCCCCAAATCTAAGAGTCATAACCGAACACTGCCAATTTCAGTGTTGGCAACACTGTCTCCAAAAATCAGGGATGTAGGGAAGAGGCTGAGCACCAAAATAAGTCAGCAGTCACAACTAAAATTAATGAATAATTCCTCAGTTTTGGAGAAAGCTCTCTCCCTTTCTTCCAAGGGACACAGACTGTTTATTTTCTTACCAAACAGTCAATATTGATTCTCTTTTCATAAATAACGAATTGTTACCTACACGTACACGGGAAGGGTACTTGTTATATTCCTAAGCCTTCTAATGCATAGCTTACATTCCAGTTTCTCTAAATGAGTAGAGACAGAGTGAGTTGTCATGATCAAACTTCACATTGAAGAGTTAGGTACTCTGAACTTTCTTGTTACCTTCCCAGGGTTTCCACACTGGTAGTCTAAAAGACGACTCAGCAACGTTTGAATCAACTACAAACAATAGCTCCCTCAAAACTCGGCCTTTAATTGATTACGGCTGTGTTTATAGAAGCAGAGGAGGGCTTACAAAAAAATGACCGATTCCCTTCATTTTGAGAGAGTTTTACTGGCATCCACGGTCGTGCCATTTCTCTATTGAACAGCCCTAGTCTTTCCCCCTGTCTGTGCCCATTGGAATGCTACCTAACTAAATAAAAATAAAAAATATCACTTTAAATTACTTTTCTACAAGAATTACCTCCTCAGTATTTTTCTTAATAAGTCAGGTTCATATTTTCTAATATATTGTTTTGCTACAGGTGTGAAGTATCTAAATTAGGTGTTGTTTTCCTTGCTCCATGTCAATTTCTTCCACATGAGAAAAGATAATTAAGTAGGAAATCACAAGAACTCAAATTCATGGGGTATCTTGTGTCAGGAAGCCTAAGAAACTGTAGGCAGGAAATCACAGAACTTGGCTAACCCACTCAAGTAGTAGCAGCTGCCTTATTACTTAATTTTCTAAACAAAATATAATTTGTAAGTTATATTGCATTGGTATAATGTTCTAATAGTGAATAACATGCTTGTCATTCTAGTGATTTGGAGCTGGCAGAAATTAAAATTTAGTTATACTGACATAATTTCAAGAAGCTTTCATATGTCTGCTAATAGTGACCTCTGCAGGTCAGCTAAAACAATAACATGCCCTTAGACAGTAATTGCCCTAGAGAACTGTGGCAGAAATATTAAATTAAAAACATGGAAAACTTCAGTGTCAAATGATGCATTGTATTTAAAATATAACAAAAAATGTAGGCTCATAGAAATCTGAGAACTCTAATTTCAATTTAAAGTATTCCCTAATTACAACAGCAAAAAATATGCCTTTATCCACTTAGAAAAAGAAAGACCTAATAAGTGTGCTATGGTTAATACTCTGCTATGAAAAATAAAAATATCATAGTGTGAATTCTTTTTCTGAAAAAAATATATAAATCAAAAGTCAACATAAAGGAATAAATCTATCTCCCCTGAAGGCATTGATAGTGTTTTTCCTTACAAAGTACTTCTGAAAGCAATAGTATAAATATTTCTATAGCTAGATTTTTTAGTTTTATTAAACTTGATAATTAGTATAAATAAACAGAGTAATTCTGTAGTATTGTTTAGATATGCAAACTATTTTGGGAATTCATTCTAAAGATTTCTAGCTCAGATTAGCCAAAATCATCCTACAATATCTCCACTTTCTAGTTTGCAATTATATTTATATTATAAATATAAATACATTTAAATTTGAAGTTTCCATAAAAGTCTGTTTTGTAAGACAAGGATATTCTCCTTACACTCCATTACCATTCCTTTCATCACAGCCCCTCCTCATACCAGTCCCTTGTGCTCCTCTAGCAAGCTTTACCTTGACTTCCATTGTATACGTTCATAAATAAATGCTTTACCTATAGAAGACTAAGAACTATACATAAAAGAAAATGTATGATAATTTTTTCTGAGACTGACATAATTTGGTTTTGATTTTTCAAGACAGGGTCTCACTATGTAGCTCTGACTGTTCTAGAACTCACTCTGTAGACCAGGATAACCTCAAACTCAGATTCATCAGCCTCTGCCTTCCTAGGGCTGGGATTTAAAGGTATGTGCCATTACGCCAGGCTTGGCATAATTTCTTTAAGATGACTAATTTCACTTGTATCCACTCTGCTGCAAACTATAATATTTTGTTCCTCATTATGAATGAAATTTATTCTTATTCTCTCTCTCTCTCTCTCTCTCTCTCTCTCTCTATATATATATATATATATATATATACACATATATCACATTTTCTTTGCATATTCCTCTATTTTGGACACCTACGCTAGTCCTGTAACTATTGTACAGAGTATTACAACAAACTAAGAGTCTCTAGTATCTTCATTTGAAATCCTATGAGTAAATAACCAGGAGAGGTATGACTGAGTCATCTGGATGAGCTATTTGTAATTTAAAGAGAAACCTCCATACTGACTTCATTAGTGGATAAATAAATCCACATCACCAGCAGCTATGAGTTTCCTTTCGTCCACATCATCACAATTTACTTTTACTTCTTTTGTTAAGAGTATCGTTCTGAATGGGGTAAATGGAATATTGACATAAATCTGATTTTCATTTCCTATTGTCCCTCTAATAGTTTCAGGGTCTAATAAAACTCTTATACTACGAGCTTTCATCCACTTGAAAGTGATAATCATGCAGGGTGAGATATACAGATATAATTTTATTTTCTATATGTTAATACCCAGTTTTCAGGCATTTTTTTAAAAGGTGCTGTATTTTCCCCTTCTGTATTTTCGGAATTGTTGTCAAAAATATGGTATCTGTAGCTGTGTAGCTTGATACATAGGCCTTCTATTACATTGATCTATTTGTTTTTGTGCCCGTACAATCTTTATTCTGTTATTATGGTTCTGTTTTAAAAATGGTTTTGGAATTATGGATATTATATCCTTTGAATCTATAGATTGATTATGGCTTTAGAGCTGTATTCACCATACTACTCTTTGAGCTTTAGGGACATTTCCACCTTCTAGTGTCATCCTTAACTTCTTTCTTTTCAAGTTTTCATTGCAGAGGTCTACCACTCCCTTGGTCAGGTTCGTTTCATTTTTTTTCTAGGCAATTGTCAGTGATATTATTTGTCTGATTACTTTCTCAGAATGCCTTTTATGTTACTTGAAGACATAATCTCTCAGCAAGTTCCCTGACCCTCTTTCTGCCCCCTCGTCTACAACGTCCCCTGAGTCTTCGGTGCTGAGTGTCTTGTAGATGTCTCACCGGGACTGGGCTCCTTTCTAGCTCTATTTCATGATGGTCATATAGAATACAAAGATCACTTCAGTGTTTCTACAGTTTTAAAGCTGGTTGTGTGTTACACTACATGACTCCTTTTACAGAGACTGCCCTAGATTGCTGAGAAGAATGTGCTTTCTGCAGTTTAGATGGAATGCCCTACAGATGCCTATTAATTCTTTTTCACTAATAGTATCATTTAATTGTAGTGTCCCTCTTTTTATTTATTTTTATTTTTGTCAGAATGACCGGCCAGCTGGAGAGAGTAGAGGAGTCCTGCTATTTCTAATTGCTATGGGGTCGTCTGTGGATTTTATCGTGTACTCTTTCCTTCATGAAACTGGATGCATCCATGTTTTCTCTTTACAGAATTAGAATTATATTGTCCTGTAAATGGAGTGTTCCCTTATTATGTATAAAATACTTTTTTATCTTTCTTGATTTTAAGCCTGTTGTCAAACTTTATAGCGATGATAGGAAATCTTATAGAGTAAAATACTGTTTTTAGTCGTATTCGATCTGCAACATAAAACGCTGGAAAGGATCTGTGCTATTTAGTTTTCTGCAAAAAAAAAAAAAAAAGGTAGAGAGTAGATAGCAGGAATGTTTTTAATGCCTGACTGATGTTTCTGTGATCTCTCATTTATTTCTTTCAAGGCAAATAATTTCTATTGTGGGTAATCATAATAAAAATAGATGTTGAACCAATAGCTAACAGCTAGCTAGTGCTTATTATCTATCTTATGTCTATTTCTCACAGCATCCCAATGAAAGAAACACTACTATAATAATGTTTATCATCATTTTATAAAAGAAAACAAGGCAAAGAGGTCTCACAATTGCCTAATGACAAAGTAGAATTTGAAACCCAACAAATCTTGTTTTAAAGTCTGTGTCTTAATCACCAGACAGAACTGCCTCCTCTTTGGTATAGAGGCAAAGAGCAGAAACTGTGAATTCAGAGTGCTGGAAGTCAAACTCAGATTCACTACAGGAAAGGGTGTTGAATTTCTCTCACTCTGTTTCCTCCCTGGGTCTCCCCTTCCATTCAGCCCTCCCCCAGGGTCCCCATGCTCCCAATTTACTCAGGAGATCTTGTTTTTTTTCTACTTCCCATGTAGATTATATCTATGTATGTCTCTCTTAGGGTCCTCGTTGTTGTCTAAGTTCTCTGGGATTGTGATTTGTAGGCTGGTTTTCCTTGCTTTATGTTTAAAATGACCTGAGTGAGTACATGTGATAATTGTCTTTCTGGGTCTGGGTTACCTCACTTAAAATGAGTTTTCTAGCTCCATCCATTTGCCTGCAAAATTCAAGATGTTGTTATTTTTTCTGCTGTGTAGTACTCCATTGTGTAAATGTACCACATTTTCCTCATCCATTCTTCAGTCGAAGGGCATTTAGGTTGTTTCCAGGTTCTGGCTATGACAAACAAAACTGCAGTGAACCATAGTTGAACACGTGTCCTTGTGACACAATTGAGCATCCTTTGGATATATACCCAAAAGTGGTATTACTGGGTCTTAAGGAAGGTTGTTTCCTAATTTTCTGAGAAATCACCACACTGACATCCAAAGAGGCTGTACCAGATTGCATTCCCACCAGCAATGCAGAAGTGTTCCCTTTTCCTGACAATCTCTCCAGCATAAGTTGTCATCAGTATTTTTGATCTGGGCCATTCTTACAGGTGTAAGCTGGAATCTCAGAGTTGTTTTGATTTGCATTTCTCTGATGATTAAGGATGTTGAACAGTTTCTTAAGTGTCTTTCAGCCATTTTAGATTCCTCTGTTGAGAGTTCTCTGTTTAGGTCTGTAGTCCAATTTTTTTTGTTTTGACTATTTGGTCTTTTGATGACAATTTCTTGAGTTCTTCGTATAGTAACGTAATGCTCTCTTGTTTTACTCTGCTGGAAATACAGCACTTGTAAGTTTTCACACTATACTTTGAAATCACAAATTATCCGTGGTCTCAGTTCAATATTAAATATTACATTCTGGTTCCAATTACATAAATGGCCATCATCATGAATGCAATTCAAATACTTTAGAAATTAAAAGAAAGAGCAACTATTTGGTAAACAGCCTTTAACAGTTATTATCAAATATAAAATAACATATGAAATAGTTATTCAGTGAAAAATAGGACTGGATTTTCTGAAGTTAAAAAAATAGAAAATTTTTAAAATAAACTTTATGTGCTTAAACATAAAAATCATGTATTTCTCTCTCTCTCTCTCTCTCTCTCTCTCTCTCTCTCTCTCTCTCTCTCTCTCTCTGTGTGTGTGTGTGTGTGTGTGTGTGTGTATGTGTGTGTGTATGTGTGTGTGTGTGTGTACCATATATATATGTATGCATTGCCTGAAGAGGCCAGAAGGAGTTGAAGTCCCCAGAGTTGGAGTTACAGGTGACTGTGACAGTTTGATGTGAGTGATGGAAACTGAACTTGGTTCCTCTGGAGCCACCAAATGCTCCTCAACTGAGACCTGTCTCTAGCCTCTGACACTGCAAATTTAAATACTCTAACAATGTAAAAGCAGTCTTATTGTTTACCACAATATATACTAATTGATGTTAGGCAAAAGTGAAAAATAAATAGCTAACTATAGGAATAACTGCCAAGGTTCCTGAACCAAAGTCTACCAAACACTCATAGGGTTGGGAATAGGTTAAGCATGGAAATTGAGGGCTTACAGAGATGTTAGAAAGGAATTACAGGATTAAGATTATATTTAAATAATTTGGGAGAAAATCGGATGAGAATCCCCTAAATCAGATTCTGCCAAAAAAATAAGAAACAAATTTTTTTGGCTTGTAATTCAGTAAATCCCCTCAGTAGATTAAAGTCCAAGTAGCAGAACACAATAATTGCTCATCTCAATTAGTAAGCCTTTTCTTTCTTTGCTTCCATGTTGTTCATAGTTTTCATTCATTCAGACACCATAACAAATTAGGCCAATTTTGTATTATCCTATCATGGTGCCAGAGTGTTCTTGTGTGTTAGTAATGCTGGCAGAAAATATGTTTTAATAGAAGAAAGATTAGAATTTAGCTGTAAATACTAGACTTGTTCACAGAAACACCAACATATGACTAAGAAGTCATCTTTATCTCTCTACAAATAGGCACTTATGAAAATAACTAGGTTCATCCAGCTATAACCAAAGGTTCCACATCTATAGACTCAAGTTATCAAGAATCAAAAATATTTGGAAATAAACTGAATTTGTATTTAGAATTTACAAGTATTTACCATTACTCACTAAAATTCACTATAATGCTTAGCTACATAGTATTTACATTGTATTGGGTATTCTAAGTAATCTAAATATGAAATAAATAAAATGATATGTATAAATTGTGTGTACATAATTATGCCATTTTATATAAGGGAAATGAGCACTCATCAATTTTAGTATTGAAGAATATTGAGATAAATACCCCATGGAGAGTTTCAAAAGATGATGACAATGTATTTTAATTGGACAAACAAATGCAAGGTGACTTTGTTTTCATAAAATCTGTACCACATCATGATTTGTGTTGTGATGCTAAATAATATGGCTGCAATGAACTTAATATTAATTTTGGTAAACTAATTTTGCCATAGTCAAATACATAATTTTTAAAAACATGCTTTATTAGTACTTAATAGGGTTCCACTTTATATTTGGTTCATGGAGTGGAAAGTTTATCATTAAAATCAATATCCCAATAACACTTGAAAACAAATATGGAGGAAACAAGGTTGGATAAGAGCCAGATTTTTAAATTTTCTTCAGAAAATGAAAATTTAGATAATGAAAAGGAATAACTAAAAACTAACTGTCTTAGCTAGGGTTTAGCATTGCTGTGAAGAGACACCGCGACCACAGCAACTCATGAAGAAAACATTTAATTGAGGGTAACTTGCTTACAGTTTCAGAAGTTCAGCCCCTTATGATCATGAAGAAGAGCATGACAGCCTGCAGGCAGATGCGGTGCTGGAGCTGAGAGTGCTACATCATGCAAGTAACAGAGCCTCCCTGACAGTCACACTGAGGAAGGTAAGGTAAAAGAGACATCAAAGCCCACCCCCACGGTGACACGCTTCCACCAACAAGACCATACCACCTAATCGTGTCACTTTTGGGGGGGCATTTCCTTTCAAACCACCACACTAACATATTTGCTTTACAGATCAATAATATCAACCAGCACTCTGACTGTTTGCCATGGGTCAAGTTACTGACATGTAGACATTAACTTACTCCATACAACATGAGATGATTTGATTTCTCACATATCTTTTCAATAGATGTGGGGAAAGATGACAAGAGACGGTCATCCTAGTTAATACAGAGCAAAACCAGATCTGTGATAACAAGTTGGATATCTCTACATTCTGAGTCTTGTCCTCAATATCTATGCTAATACTTCTGCTTCTAAGGAGTTTCTGTATTCAGATCATTAATCACAGTGTTCAGGATTTTTGAGCCGTTCTAACACTAGGATGTGGTCCCAGAGAATATTATGTATTTTAGACATGGCATAAACTGCAGTAGTAGATAAGTAAGAATAGAGAAACCATATGAAGTGTTCTGTAAAATCAAAACAAAACAGAAGAAGGTAACTGCAACATCAGAAAAGATTAATCAGGTAATGTTCTATGTTGAAATATAAATCTAAGTGTCAAACAAAAGAAGTTATTAAATTACTTCTTAATGAACAGATCTTTCAAAAGAAAGGGGCTACATTTCATGAACTATATTTCATAAAACAAAGGTTGAGTTTAGAGAAAGTACAAGTTCAGATTTTTCTTCTTGGAGCTATACTTAAAATTTCAACTAAGAGCGGGGCGGTGGTGGCGCACGCCTTTAATCCCAGCACTCGGGAGGCAGAGGCAGGCGGATCTCTGAGTTCAAGGCCAGCCTGGTTTACAAGAGCTAGTTCCAGGACAGGCTCTAGAAACTACAGGGAAACCCTGTCTCGAAAAACCAAAAAAAAAAAAAAAATCAACTAAGATCTTATGTTCAGGACTATTTATTATTTTCTATTTATTAAAAATTTAGACAATATATTTTGATCACATTCTTTCCTCTCCCTCAACTCCTCTGAGATCTTCCTAAACTCCCTATCCACTAAATTTCCTGTGCACTCTATATCACCATAGAACAATGTAAAACAAAACAAATATCAGAACAGTGTAGCTCAACACGACACCACAACTAAACAGGCGCAACAGAATCCAAGTGGCGACCTGATATGATTCTTCAATAAACAACTTGACAATAACTTAGAAAAATTAGAAAACCTTAAAAGTAGTTACATTTGACTTACTTAGTATATACTTTAAGGAACTACAAAAAAGTGAAATCTAAAATATAGTACCAAGCTTACTAAAGAATAGATATTCATCAAATCAAAATCTGATAATATTATAAATAACCCAAGTCTCCACCATTAAAGCAAAAACCAAGTGAATTCTGTATCTATATAATATAATGTAGTCATTAAACATTTGTCTTGTTTTTAGCTCTACTGAGACATAATTAAAAATTAAAAACTATATGTATATTTATGTATAACTCAATTATGAATATGTATGATATGCAATAATCACATTTACAATCAAGTAAACTAACATCTGCTACTTTATACACTTTTTTCTTTGTGTGTGTGTAGTAACAACACTTAAGATCTGGAAAATATTTATGCTATATAAATAAATGACAAGAAATCAAAGCAAAATGAAGCATTTTACACATACATTCACATACATTTGTGAACACAACCATTTTAAATATAATCACAAATGTTCCTACAAAGACTAGACATAAATCAATAGACTAACTGTAAATATATAAATGCCATTTAAACACTCCTAAAACTCTTCTATTTTTACTTAAATTTTAATGTCACTTATTTCTCTCCTAAATACTCATTCTTCTAAAGCTGCTATAACCATACAACATAAAAATGAACAAGATCTTCTTATCTACTTTTCCTCTCTCTAGTAATAGAAAAACCACAGTCTCAATGCCATCTGTGACAGCCGGTTATGGTTAATTTTTATTCTAACTTACCTGCATTTGGAATCACTTACAAAACATACCTCTGCATCTGTCTTTGACGGTGTTTTCAGCAAGGTGGTGATTACGAGAAAGAAGCATGCAGCCGAACAAAAATTAGAAGCTAGAAAACAGGTGTGAAAATCGAAAGGGTGTCTGAGAACAGAGTCATCTCTACTCTTTATGCCACTAATTCAGCCCACATGAGACCCAACCTTACTTGTTTTCATTCTGAGGACAGCTATGCTTTTAAGATTCTAGTCCTGTTTGTTTCTTATATTTTTGTTTTATTTACCTTGGTTTCTATGGGTTTAACTTCTTAGTCTAACTTGAAAACCAAAGAATGGGACAGATACACGTGTGTGTGTGTGTGTGTGTGTGTGTGTGTGTGTGTGTGTGTATGTCATTTTATATGAAAAACTAGAAAACGGGCACTAAGTAGCAAGTTACACATCTCAGTTGTGTCTGTAAGTCTTTAACTCTCTGATCTGATGTTGATGTGCTTTCTTTTACCTCACTGGTGTGTTTCACTCAAAGGCAGAATGAGTTGAATCAGCGGAATGGAAATTCAGAGCCATTGCAAATTTAAGACTAATTCAATAATTGAAGTAGGCTAAAACGTCAAAATCTACATACAACAACTACGGAACAAAGATTACTCACAATGCTAATGACAATCCCCAAAATGACAGTCACTGCAGAAAAAAAAGGGCATTAGTCTTATGAACTGGAGAAATTAAACTCTATGAATAATCAAAACCTGCTTGGTAGCAAATTATTCTTAGAGCCTTTCTCTGTAAAAGCCAGCTGGACAACTCATTTAATTTGGCCTTATGAAATCCAGAAAAGAGGAACCAGCCAGGTAATCTAGACACTAGACATCTGACCCACAGAATTATGAGATAATAAATTTGTAGTGCTTCTAACCAATAAATTTGGGGTAATTTGTTTTTTAGCAGTATAGGAAACTAGTATACTAAAATAGAACCTTCAGCATTTACTTCCCCTCCACACACATACGAAGCCTTCACATGACGATAATCACATGGCGATCTAAACTAAGTTGAATGCAACTTCTAGCACACATCATTATTTTATGTTTTAAGCCAATAAAATTCTGAGTCACTTGTCAAGCACCAACATATAACTTACTAAAAGATATGTGTAATGAATCCAATATTAAAAATACAAAATAAATGACACTGGCTTGGGTGTTGATTGATGAGTGGGAACTTGTTAAAGCAGAAAAGAGGGTTGGACATGGCAACATATGCCTGAAATTCCCACACCCAAGAAGGGCAGAGACTGGAAGATCAAGAGTTTGAGACCATTCTGAGCTACATAATAAACTTTTGTCAAAAACAAAAAAATAAAAAATAAAAGAGGGAAGAAAAGAAAAGCATAGAAGGAAAAAAGTACCCAGTGCAGAAAACTGTCAGAGAGAATCACACTCTTACAGAGCCCCACATTGGAGCACTGGACTGAGCTCCCAAGGTCCAAATGAGGAGCAAAAGAAGGAGGGAGAACATGAGCAAGGAAGTCAGGACTGCGAGGGGTGCGCCCACTCACTGAGACAATGGGACTAATCTAATGGGAGCTCACCAAGGCCCGCTGGACTGGGGCTGATAGAGCATGCGATCAAACCATACTCTCTGAACGTGGCTGACAAGGAGGGCTGACTGAGAAGCCAAGGACAATGGCACTGGGTTTTGATCTTACTGTATGTACTGGCTTTGTGGGAGCCTAGTCTGTTTGGATGCTCAACTTCCTAGACCTGGATGGAGTGGGGAGGACCTTGGACTTCCCACAGGGCAGGGAGCCCTGACTGCTCTTTGGACTGGAGAGGGGGGGGGGGAGATGGGAGGAAAGGGAGGGAAATGGGAGGAGGTGAAAATTTTTAATAATAATAAAAAAAAAGAATCACACTCTTGCCACAGGCATGACTCTATGAGAAGTGGTGTCTGGAAAAGCAATGTCTATAGAACAAAGGGAAAATGGAGCTTTAGTATACAAGGACAGCAAGACCCAGGAAAGAGGAGTTGAAGGAAAGCTGTACTCAAGGAGGATTCTAAGAGAGCTTTGTTTGTACCATGTTTATAGACTTTAAAATATATGTGTATACTTTTGGAAAATCATAACAAAAAAATCACAGCATTTGTAAAACAAAATTTCAAAACAAAAGACATTGATTAAATAAGTAATGGCATATCTACACTATATAAGCACATATGTGTACGGCTGCCTTCTAGATATGCAACCCCTAAATATTACTAAGCTTGCTGAAAACAGGAGGAAAGCCATGCTCACACTTCCTCTCTTCTCCTCTAAGGAGAGCCATAAGCCCTAGTTGATCTTTCCCAGATGTGGGTCATAAAATCCACATTCCAGAAACATCCTCCCTGTATCTGGAAGAAAGAAATGTTCTAATCACTGAATCCCAAAAAAATCTTAATAAGTAGGTTTTGTTAAGGACCCTCCTACACTGTTTTATCACCATTTTGTTCTTCGGTTGTACTGCTGCATAATTGTAAAACAAATCAAAATACATTTCTCTGCTTCTTTGTAAGGAACTCAGACATGAACCACCCAAGGAACGAGAAAACATTGCCACTTTTGCCATATAAATAAAGATAAATATATATGAATAAATAACAATATTTAATAATTTAATAATTATTGCTTTCCTTAAGAATAGTACTTTCAAAGTTTCCTATTATAAAAATATGTAAGGTAGATTCTTTCTAAATTTAACTTTAGTGAAGTTATCCTCCTCCATGAAGAGAAACTAAAAGTACTAAGTGCCACCAAGAATAAATAAAATCAAGATGAAACATTCATCTGGCTTTTCATTGCAAAGATAATTTTCAACAAAAGCCACTTTTTATGAATTAGCAGAGATCCATGGAGTAGATTAATGAACGAGAGTATTCACTTCACAGTGATGTCATGAGGATTAAACAAGCAAAGACACTTGGCAAAGCGTTGGATCAGTGCCTAATCACAGGGGAAGTACCTAAGAGCGAACGCGTAGGAAAACCTCTAGTCACAGAAAGTACTTAAAGTTGGGCGATTATTCAGTTTTGGCTCATGTGTGTCACATCAGCTCTCATCAGCACTATTTTCTACTCATTGGTGTTTTTACAAATTTTTAAAATAATCATTAATTTTATTCTTCCAAAACTGACAAGCCATGTATTTACTTTTAATAGTACCTAATCCAAACACTTTACCCCAAATTATAGCAAAGGCTCAGATAACTCAAATAATTAAGCCTCAGTAACTTGAATTCCTACTTTACATAAACACTACTTAACACAGGGCATGCGTTTGTTCCTTTATTGCTTCAAATTAACATTTTGAACACTTTTAATCTGGGAGTTGTGTAAAAAGGAACATTTTAGAGGTGCTTTTGGCAGGTGTTTTGGCCTGCCTTACTGAAACTATTCATTAACACAGGAGGCATTTTCCACAGTTACAAGCCAAACCAAAGGTAAATCTTACTGGAGAAACATTCCTGTTTACTTCTCAGAAATTATTAGATTTGAGATTGTAGTATTCCATTGTACACAGTACTTTGTGTGTCAACTCATCAACAAAAACCATATAGGAGCTAGGAATAATGGCCCACATTACTCAAAGGGTAGTATAACAGCGGAAGTCATAAAGTAAGTTATACTTCATGCATTCGTGTTGTAACTATTATCTACATTATCATCGCCATTTTACTTTTATATGAAATAAAATTTTTCTCCTAGAAAATTAGTGTGAACATACGTCATAGTTTGCAAGTGTGTTGGTACTTTCTCTCCTATTATTCAAGATGCTCCTGAAAAAAGACACACTTTATTTTAAGGAAACAGTTCATATTATTATGCAGGATGCAAAATAAAAAACGTGGACAGTGGTTGTATGCTTCAAAGCTCTGTCTTGCGGAGGACAAGCCTGTCTGTCCCTGTCTGCTCAGGCCTTCAACTGACTGAACATAACCCACTTATATTGCTGAAGCTAGATAGATGCCTTACTTGAAAGAAATCAATGTTAACAACATGCAGAAACATTCTCACACAAGAATTCATAATAATGGTCTACAATAAACCTGAACAATGGGCCCAACTAAAATTGAACTAGTTAGGTATAAATAATAACTACATCAAACTCTTTTCTTTTATTGAAAAGTTATTCTTCTCATACAATATATTCTGCTTATGATTTCCCGTCTCTCTACTCCTTCCTGTTTCTCCCTACCTTCCCTCCCATCCAGATCCACCATCGTTCTTCCTTTCCATGATCCAATATCTCGCAGCAGCTGCCGTTGTTTGGTTCAATGGCATTTAAAAACTCAAAAAGTCAAAGTCACCAAACACCATACAGGATCCAGACACCCCGTGTATTTCCCATCTTTATGTGATTTATTTTTTTAATATTATTTTACTATCTCTTTAAAGACTTTTTTATTGTTTTTATTGAGCTATGTACATTTCTCTGCTTCCCTCCCTTCCTCCCCCTCTCCTTTTACCTGTCCCATACTCCCCACGCTCCCAATTTACTCAGAAGATCCTGCCTTTTTCTACTTCCCATGTAGATTAGGTCCAAGTATATCTCTCATAGTGTCCTCTTTGTAGTCTAAATTCTCTGGGATTGTGAATTGACCTGCAGAGGTCACCAGTCTGGACCTCATCTCATGGAGGACACTGGCCTGGGCCTGCTCTCATGGAGGTCGCTTGCTCAGGCCTGCTCCCAAGGTTGCTGTATTGGGCCCAGTTCCACAGAGGTCACTAGTTTGGTCCTGTTCCCTTGGAGGCCACTTCCTTGGATATCACTGACTCAGGCCTGGTTCTGTGCAGTTCATTCCCTCATACCTCAAGACTTTATTGTTTTTAAATTATTTTTATGACTGTCTTTAACTACTGTTTCGTTCCTTAGCACCTAAGTACATTTTCAAACATTGTATAACTGTTTAGCTTTTTTTTTTCAGTCTGTACCTGGATTTATGCACGTCTGTAACCTTCTGTAACCATTTGAACCAAATCTTAAATAGTTAGCTGGCAGTTAGGCTACATGCTACATGCTTAGCCCATGGCTCTGGTGAATGGCTCTAGTTCCCTGGGATTGGGCCAGCAAGCTACCATACTGGTTCTGGGCTGCAACTGCTGGTTTTCTTTCTGTGAGTATACCTTCATGCCTGCCAAATCTACCTGCTCCAGCTCTGGGAAGCTGCTGAGCCCATTTCCCAGAGTCCCCTTGAGCATCAGCCAACTTCAGTGAGTACTCACGGAAAGTCCCAGATGGCACCTGCGGTGAAGCTCTCTGATGTGACTTCTCTGTCTGTGTAGTCCTGTTCCATGTTGGAGTGCCAAATATATCTTGTCAGATGTTCTTTGGGACCTCCAGCTTCCCAAAATGACACGGAGACTCATTATTGATTATAAAAGCTTGGCTTTTAGTTTAGGGTTTTTTTTCCCCAGGTAGCTCTTATAATGTAAATTAACCTGCTTCCATTAAACTACATTCTGACACATGGCTCATTACCTTCCATCCATAATATATGTCTGCCTCCTTCCATGTCTTGCCGGCATCTCTCACCTCTTTACTTCCCAGAGTTTGTCTTGCCTATTTTCTCCTGCCTATCTATTGGCCATTTAAGCTTTTTATTAAACCGATCAGAATGACATATGTTCACACAGTATACTAATATCCTGCAAAGAGAGAGAGAGAGAGAGAGAGAGAGAGAGAGAGAGAGAGAGAGAGGGAGAGAGAGAGAGAGAGAGAGAGAAGAACCCCTGAAATGATATTATGAGATCAAAAACCTCCGATGGTGCCACTGAGTTTGTTTTCTGTTGGCCATTTTCTTACTTAGAGTTTCTATTGTCTGTTTCTGTAATGAAACCCTATGACCAAAAGAAGTTGGGGAGAAAACCATTTATTTGGCTTTACCTTTCCACACCACAGTCCAGCATTAAATGAAGTCAGGATATTATGCAATCTAATCTCACTCATCTCCCCATCCCTCCGTATAGATGCCCTCATCCCTTGCAAAATCCCCCTCAAAAGAAAACAAAAAGTAAAAATGATTAAAAAAATTTAAAAAGTATCTTGCCTTGGAAACTGCAGTGTGTTATGATGTGTTAGCCAGGTTACCATTTTTGCCAAATAGTGTCAGTTTTGCCCAAATAGCATTACTTTCAAATGTTCATTGTAATGAGTCATTGGTCTAGTTTGAGGTCTCTGGTTTCTGCTCCACTATCTAATAATAAGTAATATTATTAATAAATAAATAATTAATACTAAGTCCTATCTGGGATTCTTCTCAGAGATCCTGTTGTTGCCCTGTGTCATGGAGATCCCACAGCTTTGGGTCTGCAGGATGCACCCCTTCACATGCTCTAGCAGTTCTTAGGTGGGGTAGATGCTGAGGTGAGCCAGTCCAAAGACCTGGAGTTTGACCTGGGTGGTAGCTGAGGCAGTTAGCCAGCCTACTCTCCTACATTCATGCAACCAGGACCAGCTGTCCTGCTTTGCCCAGGTAAGAGCAGGACTAACTGTCCTGCCTGTGGTAGTTGGCAAGGGGCAGGACTAACTCTCTACCACTTAATCTATTGGGTGAGCTCTCCCAAACCCATACCACCAGGCCAACACTCTACCACTGCCCTGGTGATGGAAGGGGACCTACTACTCTCCTGAATGTTGTAGCCAGCGAGGGGTGGAACTAGCTCTTCTACATACCTTAAGCAGCTGGGAGCAGGTTGGGTGTTGCAGTTATCCGGTGCCCATACCACTAAAGCTTGACATGGGGTTGGGGCCAGCTCTCTGGAGTTTACACCCTCAGGATAGCTTATCCTCACCTGCACCTCTGCTACCAGAACTACTGTCCTGCCCTGGAGAGGTTTGAGGCCTGCTCTCCCAAGTATTGATTGCAGCTGATGAGGTGTCAACTCTCCCACCACCATGCCCTCAAGCCCCAGCCCTCCCTCTCTTACTAGGTAGACAGGGCCACCTCTACCTAGTGCTGCAGCCAGTGAGGGGTGGGGCCAGCTCTACATAGCCCTCAGATTTCAACATGGCCTCAGGCGATAGCCCATACCAGGAAAGTCCCTAAGGCCTTTGGTGGTTAAGAAAAGGGGGTGGGGATGGCACAGACATCTACCCAGATTGTTGTTGCTGCATGGCCATGGACCCAGACATGGCCGTCGGTGGCAGAATGGGTCCAGGCATCTCTGTGGCCTCAGGTGCAGACTACTCACATCAGGCTGTTCCTCGCCACCCTTGCTTCCCCAGCTCTGCCTCTCTTCATAGTCCACAAGTCATCTGCTTCTTTTTTTTTTAAGTTTTTTTTCTCATTTTTTAATTAAAAATTTCCATCTCCTCCCCTCCTACTCCCCCTTCCCTCTCCTCCCTTCCACCCATACCCCCACTCCCTCCCTCTCCAAGCCAAAGAGCCATCAGGGTTCCCTTCACTATGTTAAGTCCAAGGTCCTCCCAACTCCCCCTAAGTCCAGGAAGGTGAGCAACCAAACTGACAAGGCTCACAGTGAGCCCGTCCGTGCTGTAGAGTTCATGCTCATCGCCGTTGTCCTTGGTTTCTCAGTCCTCCTCCACCATCAGCCACATTCAGAGAGTCCGGTTTGGTCCCCTGTTCCATCAGTCCCATTCCAACTGGACTTGGAGGTCTCCCGTTAGATAGAATGGTTGGGATATAGGAAGGGTGGATATGGGAACAAGGAATTATATATCTTAATTAAGGAAGCCATTCTAGGGTTGGCAGAGACTTGACTCTAGAGGGGTTCCCAGGTGTCCAGGAAGACGCCCCCAGCTAGTTCCTTGGGCAGCTGAGGAGAGGGTGCCAGAAATGTCCAGATCCTATTGCCATACTCATGAATATCTTGCATATCACCATAGAACCTTCACCTGGCGCTGGATGGAGAAAATGACAGAGCCCCACATAGGAGCACCGGACTGAGCTCCCAAGGTCCTGATGAGGAGCAAAAGGAGGGAGATCATGAGCAAGGAAGACAGGACCGTGAGGGGTGCGTTCACCCATTGAGACGGTGGGACAGAACTAACGGGAGACCACCAAGTCATTCTGCTTCTTAAAAGTTTCCTCCAAAGTCTCTGTCCCATATAAGGCAAGCCACCTGACTATGTGAAAGATAAAGGAGAGAAAAAAAGGGGGGATAGAATATTGCCAGTGGAGATTATTGCTACTCATATACTTGGTTTTGGTTTCACTCTCTAAAATTTTTGTTAAAGTATAAATATTATCTCAAGGTTTGTAAAACTATTGTGTAAACTTTATGTACCGTAAGATTTGTAAGCATATTGGGTATGATTAAAACCCTGTAAAATCTAAAACAAAAGAGATAAATAACCCCCATCCACTCCAGAGAGATAGTTGTGTAGCTTGGTGTATCTCAGGGGTCCCTGGCAGTGGGACCAAGATTGATAGCTGATGCATGAGCTAGCTTTTTGAAACCAATTCCCTATGGTGGGATGTCCTGCTCAGATTTGATACAGGGCGTGGGGGGGTGGGGGTTGGTCCTGACCCACTTAGCAATCTTGCAAGTCCTGTAGGTGAATATTTTTAACTCCAAATCTTCTTTTCAACAGTTATCAGATATTTTGGGCAAAAATAACCAAGATTTTAAAAAAAGAAAAGACTAGACTGCAACATCACCAGAGTCTCAATCTGGAGTCTTCCTGTGCTCCCTGGTCTTTGAGATCTCCATCAAAAGAACTGAGAGAGGACACACAGAACATAGTAGAGAAGATAGGCTGAGTTTAAATGAGATAAAAGTTGAACACACTTGGTGTAATAGTGGATAATGGCCACAAATGTTAATAGCTTATGGCCAGAGGGATGTTTTCTGTCCTGGTGATTAACAGGCCCATTGGAATTGACTTTAATGTTAGAGGTTAATAGTATAGCCTTGCTGTAACTAGAAACCCTTGAGCAAATAGTGACCTGATAAGGTTTAAATCCTTATATATTAATGACTCTCCTAAAAGTTTAGAATGTCTGGCTACTCTGGGGCCAGAGTTGCAACTCAGTTCTTATTCTTTTGACTCTTAACCAGAGCTCTTAGCTACATATCGTGAAAGAGGAGTTGATCTCCAATAACTTCCAAACTTACATATCTAACTAAATACTTAAAAATATTAGTTCTATTAATGCATTAGATATTAATTAAGAAACTGCAAAGTGTAATATATTATTTAAGCAGTTGACAGCATAAATTATACAAAGAAAAGCAAGATCCACCCCACTTCTTGAGTCTCGTAGTATATAAGCTCACTTGAATGGCTGCATGAGCATAGGTCTTGGCTAAGCCAAGGGTAGACATACTTCTTATATACAATGACAGTTTTCCCAGCACAAGTCTCCAGGCTGTACTCTCTTTGGAGAGATGGATCTTAGGCCCTTCGTCATGTTTTAGTAAAATGCTTTACTACTTTTCACACACTCACTGCAGCTTTAAGTCCCTGAAGAGATGTTTTCCGGTGGCATTTTCTTTTTTTTTTTTTTTTTTCTCATGGTTTATTTTTTGTTATATTTAAAAATTTCCATCTCCTTCCCTCCTCCTCCCCCCTCCTTCCCCTCCTTCTCCCCTTTCTCTCCCCTCCTTCTCCCCCTTCCCTCCCCTCCCCTCCACCCATACCTCCCCTCCCTCCCTCTCAAGGCCAAGGAGCCATCAGGGTTCCCCACTCTATGCTAAGACCAAGGTCCTCCCAACTCCCCCCAGGTCCAGGAAGGTGGTCGACCAAGCTGAGAAGGCTCCCACAGAGCCCGTCCATGAAGAACAATCAGAGCCCAGAGCCATTGTCCTTTGCTTCTCAGTCGGCCCCCGCTGTTGGCCACACTCAGAGAGACGGGTTTGGTCGCATGATCCATCAGTCCCATTCCAACTGGAGTTGGTGATCTCCCATTAGTTCTGTCCCACCGTCTCCATGAGTGAACGCACCCCTCTCGTTCCTGACTTTCTCCCTCATGTTCTCGCTCCTTCTGCTCCTCATCGGGACCTTGGGAGCTCAGTCCAGTGCTCCAATGTGGGGCTCAGTCACCTTCCCCATCTGTCGCCAGCTGGAGGTTCCCTCACGGTCCTGACTTTCTTTCTCATGTTCTCTCTCCTTCTGCTCCTCATCAGGACCTTGGGAGCTCAGTCCGGTGCTCCAAGGTGGGGCTCTGTCATTTTCTTCATCTATCGTCAGGTGGAGGTTCTATGGTGATATGCAAGAAATTCATCAGTATGGCTATAGGAACTGGCCTTTTCAGGCTCCCTCTCCTCAGCTGCCCAAGGAACTAACTGGGGGCGTCTCCCTGGAAACCTGGGAACCCCTCTAGGGTCAAGTCTCTTGACAACCCTCAGGTAGCTCCTTAAATTCAGATATATGCTTCCCTGCTCTCATATCCACCCTTCCTATATCCCAAGCACCCCATTCCTCCGAGCTCCCCCCGCTCTCCCCTTCACACTTTTCTCTCCCCATCTTCCCTTGGCCCAGTCTTGCCCAACCCTCAAGTTCCCAATTTTGCCTGGCGATCGTGTCTACTTCCAATATCCAGGAGGATTACTATATCTTTTTTGGGAGTTCACCTTCTTATTATCTTCTCAAGGATCCCAAACTTATAGGCTCGATGTCCTTTAATCATGGCTAGAAACCGAATATGAGTGAGTACATCCCATGTTCATCTTTATGGGTCTGGGTTACCTCACTCAGAATAGTGTTTTCTATTTCCATCCATTTGCCTGCAAAATTCAAGATGTCATTGTTTTTTACCGCTGAGTAGTATTCTAGCATGTATATATTCCACAGTTTCTTCATCCATTCTTCCACTGAAGGGCATCTAGGCTGTCTCCAGGATCTGGCTATTACAAATAATGCTGCTATGAACATAGATGAGCATATGCTTTTGTTGTATGATTGGGCATCTCTTGGGTAGATTCCCAATAGTGGAATTGCTGGGTCCTGGGGTAGGTTGATCCCGAATTTCCTGAGAAACCGCCACACTGCTTTCCAAAGTGGTTGCACAAGTTTGCATTCCCACCAGCAATGGATGAGTGTGCCCCTTACCCCACAACCTCTCCAGCAAAGGTTATTATTGGTGTTTTGGATTTTAGCCAATCTGACAGGTGTAAGATGATATCTCAAAGTTGTTTTGATTTGCATTTCCCTGATAGCTAGGGAGGTTGAGCATGACCTTAAGTGTCTTTTGGCCATTCGAACTTCTTCTGTTGAGAATTCTCTGTTCAGTTCATCGCCCCATTTTTTAATTGGGTTAATTGGCATTTTACCGTCTAGTCTCTTGAGTTCCTTATATATTTTAGAGATCAGACCTTTGTCAGTTGCAGGGTTGGTGAAGATCTTTTCCCAGTCAGTAGGCTGTCTTTGTGTCTTAGTGACAATGTCCTTTGCTTTACAGAAGCTGCTCAACTTCAGGAGGTCCCATTTATTCAATGTTGCCCTTAAAGTCTGTGCAGCTGGGGTTATGCATAGGAAACGGTTCCCTGTGCCCATTTGTTGTAGAGTACTTCCCACTTTCTCCTCTATCAATCTCAATGTGTTCAAATTAATATTGAGGTCTTTAATCCATTTGGACTTGAGTTTTGTGCATGGTGATAGATATGGATCTACTTTCATTCTTCTACAGGTTGACATCCAGTTATGCCAGCACCATTTGTTGAAGATGCCCTCTTTTTTCCATTGTGTACTTTTGGCTCCTTTATCAAAAATCAGGTGTTCATAGGTTTGTGGTTTAAGATCCGGGTCTTCTATACGATTCCATTGGTCAACTTCTCTGTTCTTATGCCAATACCAAGCCGTTTTCAATACTGTAGCTCTGTAATAGAGTTTGAAGTCAGGGATGGTAATGCCTCCAGAAGTACCTTTATTGTATAAGATTTTTTTGGCTATCCTGGGTTTCTTGTTTTTCCATATAAAGTTGATTATTGTCTTCTCAATCTCTGTGAAGAATTTTAATGGGACCTTGATTGGGATTGCATTGAATCTATAGATTGCTTTTGGTAGAATTGCCATTTTTACTATGTTGATCCTCCCAATCCACGAGCAGGGGAGATCCTTCCATTTTCTGGTATCCTCTTCAATTTCTTCTTCAAAGACTTAAAGTTCTTGTCAAATAAATCCTTCACTTCCTTGGTTAGCGATACTCCCAGATATCTTATGCTATTTGTGGCTATTGTGAAAGGTGATACTTCTCTGATTTCCCTCTCTGCTTCCTTATCCTTTGTGTATAGGAGGGCGACTGATTTTTTGGAGTTGATCTTGTATCCTGCCACGTTACTGAAGGAGTTTATCAGCTGTAGGAGTTCTTTGGTGGAGTTTTTGGGGTCGCTTATGTATACTATCATATCATCTGCAAATACTTGAAAGATGCTTTGATTGAATAACCTCTCTTAGTCAGACCAAAACATACAATTCAGATTATGACTACTTCCAGTCAGGATAAGGCTAGTCTAGATAAAATTTAATGCAGCAGTTTAGAACTATGGGATGGGTAGCAAGATCCCCATACATAGTAAAAATTTTATTATATTGATTTTAACACCTAGTTTGAATGTTAGACATGTTTATTTGTACATAATATAAGCTACCAGCTATCTTAATTCAAGATAATTGTGGATTTAATAAATAACTGTACTATCTAAAATACGTATTTAACAAATATTGACAACATTCAGACCTTCTACTGGTAGGCATACCATAAAAACTCCTAAGAACTATACACAACATTATTTTGATATTCACATATAACTATTCTCTGACTTGGTAAACTAGAAAAAAGTCTACTAATTTATAAAGCCTTATATCTAATAGTAGCTAAAATTTTAAATGGTTATAAATAGAAGCATAAATAATCTTTAAAAGCATGTTGTCATTACAATGCATGTTGTAAAATTATACATAGTTCCTTTTGCATTTATTTATCTTACAAAAACATTAACTCACTCAAGTTTAGATTAACATGATTCCTTTGAAAGTTATTGCGGGGCTGTGGTTTCTATCTGCCTATCTTTGTTACTGAAAATAAGTAAGTTAGACAAGATTACACACAGAGGTGAGTGAGAAAACAAAAAACTGAAGTTAAGATAGTAAAGACAACTCAAGACAAATCTGACATTAGGAGATTGCTTAACTGTAACTTCTCACTTGGTATTTCTTTCTACCTTGAGAAATTTACTAAGGAATAATGTTCTCTACTCCTGGTGGGTAATTCTGTTGGAGATTCTCTAATGAATGTTTCTTGCATATCAGCAGCGATATGTCAAGACTCATCAAAGTATTTTCAAAATGATTCCCCTTTCAGCTGTCAGTCATCTTGGAGGAAGATGCAAGATGAAAATAATTGTTTATTAGATTTAAGGCATGGGAATTTAGAAAATGAAATTTCATGGACATTCTTTTTTAAATAATATATGACCCCTGTAAGAGGAAGTTGAACAGACAAATATGTAAGACTACCACCCACTAAGCATAATTAAGAATTAAGTTATAAAATCTGGTAGTAGCCCTGTCTAGTTTCGAGTTCCAACCATTTCTTTAAAAACATGTCTGTTTGTGTGTGTGCGTGTATGTCTATGTATTTATATGCTATCTTAAGTAGAAAATATGATTCTTATCACATGAGGCATGAGGTTGTGAGATCCACATCTTTACTGGAAACATTGCTGCCACTCTCACCTAAGACTGGCATAGGTGGGACGGTGACAACCTGATAAGGGAAGTGAGATAACTGGGCTAGCTGGCAACTGGTGACCAATACAAACTTGTTAAACATGTAAGCATTCGTGGGTTACATGGGGTCACATGGAACAAAGAAAAAATTTCTGAATACCTTTCGAAAGCTGTACCTGGTAGTATCTGCTAGTATTCTTGGCACTGCGAAGGTTTAAATAAAAGTATTGTGAGGCTGAAGTCAGCCTGGGTCACAAACATTGAGTCCTTGTCTCAAAAAATCTAAAGGAAAAAAGAAAGAATTGTTGAAGTCATACAGAGTAAAACTTCAAATAATTGTCTGAAGAAACGTTAACCGAGAGAAGGTATAATTATACAAAGTCACTGGAGATTCAGACAAAGAGATGATTTATAGTGTTGGAATATTATAAAGTGTTTGTTTTATTGTTAATTAATATATTTGTAAATCAACACATAAAACAGAAATGAACATCTTTATGGAGTAACATGTAAAGTTTTAATATATTACTATATTATATATAATAGATAGTATGTTAAATCAGCTTAAACATGTTCTGTTTATTTCTTATGATAAATCATGCAAAATCCTTTCTTCTAACTCTTTTGAAATATGGAGTATATTCCTGTTATACTGTGCCTATAAGAATGGTACAACAAAATATTTACTTTTGGCAACTCTAACCTGATATCCCCTGGTCTATCTTTTCCAAACTCTGACAGTCACTTTCTACGTTCAGTAACTATTTTGAAAAGCATTAATAGATGAGATTGCTTGGTGTTGTGTAACAATTTATGCCAAGATTGAAACATAACATTCTGCAGAGACACTCCTCAAGTAGGAATTAAACAAATGTAATCAACTCACAACAGCTTCAGGAAGTCCCTGAAACAGACCAGATTCTCTATGTTCCTCTGTCCCAGAGTGAACAAGCTGCAAAGATTCCCATATAAGTCAAACTCTAAAGAAGATTTGGAGACCAGACCCAGCCAGGGTGCCTAAAAGAGGTTTAGGTCTTTGGAAAGGACCCTCTACAGCCTGTTGAGCTGCTTGCAGGCTGTTTAGTTGGCTCTATCTAGGTTTCCACCTGCTATGAGTTAGCACTCCTGCTGGAGTGAGATTTGATGACGCAGCTCTCTGAGTTTTTCAACACCTGCAAATAACCCCTTACCCATAATCCTATACGTATCCAACAAAACTCATTGGTTCACCAAATTGGTATCCATACTTTGTAATGGACTCCCTATCTGGGATATGAAATAGCTAAAGTATTTCAATCTTGTCCTGACTCTCATTTTGTGTCTGCTAGACACTTTGCAGCCTTTCCTACCCTGAATGGCCACACCTGCCGTAGCAATGCTTTTGGGACTGCTCATGACCCTGAATTAACCAGAATGTCGGTGCAAGCTAAAACCCAAAACTAAAATAATTATGAGAAACTGTAAATCAGAAGTAATTATCTTATGGTGTCTGGGGAAAAAAAGTGTCATTAAGCTCTGCAAAACTACAGATTTTGCTTCGATCCCCGCTCCCACTTCATTCCCCCCCCCATCACTGATATAATTAGTCTTTTAAAATGTTGTGTGTCTGAGCTTCAACACCAAGAGACTTGGAGCCATGAGCCTGCTCTTGATTACTGGATAATAGAAGGACTTACATACCTTTAACTGGTTTCATTAGTGTGACTGTCAATAACTACCTTACATGGATGGTTTCAAGTAGATGTGTGTGGTGAGTCTCCACAGGAAAAGTCTCATCACCCAACACAAAGTATTTGTCTTTCTGGGATGGCTTAATTCTAATGATTTCCCGTTTCATCCACGTTTTTGCACTCACTTTATGGCTTAGTAGTATTCCATATAGTAGACGTAGAACATTTCTTTGATCCTTCATCAGTGACCGGTACATGCCTCCATTCTTGACCACTGTAAATGCTACTACAGTAAACATGGGAGTGCAGATATTATGTTAATACATTGATTTCATTTTAGATATCTTAGGGTGGAATTGCCTTATCATTGGTAGTTCTTCTAACTATTCAAAAACTTTCATAAAATTTTTAGAGGAATCTTAAATTTAAAATATGGTTCTATAATAAAACTTTCATTAGTTTAATTCACATTTACTCATTGCACTGCATGATACTAAATGACTGTTCTGTATACAGGACACAAGTGGATTTGAAAGGAATTAGAGAAATGGATGACCAAATATTTAGCTTAAGCTTCTAAAATTAGTAAATTGAAACAATTGTACACTGTTACAACTATTTTTACAAATTTTAGAAAAATTTATTTTTTCTGGCAAGGGTCATTGCCTTTTACTGTTTTCCTAAATTTATTTTTAAACTAATTACAGAAAAATCACAGAATTATGTGTATTAGTGGAGTACTGTGTTTTTCCTATATGTATATGCAGTGTGGTGCTTAAATCAGGTTAAATGTTTCTACACTCTCAAGTATTAATAATGACTTTTTTGATGAAAACTGACCAAGCACTTCTGTGTGAATTTTTCTTGGGGACACAAACAAGGTCATTTTCTCCAAACAGAAAACCAATAAAAGATTAAAGAAATTATTCAAGTCAAGTCTTGGGAAACCGATGCATTTAATTAGTGTTATTATATGACCATGGACAACTTGGCAACATCATTGGAGAAATGTCATGTTGGTGAATACTCCAATTGTCATAAGACAGTCTTCATCCAGTAACTGATGGAAACAGATGCAGAGACCCACAGCCAAAGATTGGGCTGAGCTCTGGGTATCCTGCTGAAGAAAGGGTGGAAGGATTGTAGGAGCTAGAGGGGTCAAAAACATCACAAGAAAACCCACAGAAACAACTAATCTGGCTCATAGGAATTCAACAGAGTCTGAACCAACAACCAGGTACCCTACATGGGACTGACCTAGGCCCTCTACATATATGTGACAGATGTGTCACTTGGTCTTCTTGTGGGACTCCTAACAATGGGAATAGGAGCTGTCTCTAATGCTGGCTCTTAGGAAGCTATTCCTTATACTGGATTGTCTTGTCCAGCCTAAATACAAGGGCAGGTGCTTAGTCTTACTGCAATTGTTGATATGCCATGCTTGGTTGATTCCCATGGGAGGACTTCCCCTTACTGAACAGAAACAGAGGGCTTTGATCAGGGTAGGAGTGGAAGGGAGGTGAGCTGAGGGAATGGGAGAAGGGGAGAAAGGAGAAACTGAGGTCGGGATGTAAAATCAATAAACAAAAGTTTAAAAAGCAAACAGTCAAAGAAAGAAAAAAAGAAAGAAAGAAAAAAGAAAGGTCTCTCTGCCTCCCAGCAACCAAATTGCCTATACATAGATGAGTAGAGCATTGTGCACTCCTCTCTATTAGCAACCCCTAACTTCCTCTAAAATGGAGAGGGGCAGGACTCAGAGCCCTTCCCCAATCCATGACAACACTGAACATCCAACTGTGTGCAAGTCTCCATTAGCGAACCAGTTACTGAGAGTTTAAGAAAACAATGGCTATATCATGTGGCAAGGATTTTCTTCTAGCTTTCTAAGTATGTTTCCTACCTTTATTTTAGAGTGTAATTTGCTAAAAATTAAAAATCAAGATTGTTGGTAATATTCAAGTTTTTACAAATGCATCTACATAATATAGCTAACAGAATAGAAGGAATTATATTAAGTTGTTAAAAACACTGTCTACTTGGTACAGTTATACACACACACATACACACATGCATATACACACATTTAATTTTTATTGGGAAGTATAGAGTTTCAAGAGTGGCTACAAATTACCTTTAGGAGAAAAGTGAAGTATAGTTTCAACTAATACTGATTGTTAAAAATCTTTAGGATGACTTAGCATAGGATATTTCTGGGACAACAATGTAGCTAAGGAATGTATCTGGATGATTCCTTCTCACTATGGTTGCACATCTACAAAGCCTCAAGTTGGATATAAGTCAATTCTGTGAGTCCAAGCTATATGACAGGCAGTGTGGAAATAATGAGAAAATAGAGCAATAGGAAATAAGTAGAAGTGAGTGGAAAATTTCAAATAAGCTTTCCCAAGAAGTCCCTACCAATGAGTATTTTCTTCAGTCTAACCATTTAACTTAAGAAATAGTGTGCCCATGATTGAATTCCTTGTAAATATTGGTAATAACAGCTTCTCAGCTGCTTTTAAGAAAACCTGAAGAAAAAAATCAATATAAGTATACGAACATTTTACATCTGCATTTAAAAATATTCTATAGAATTAAACAATCAGACTTCATTTCAAGGAGAGACACTGTAATTTCAATGTTTCTGATGCCGACCAACTAGCACAATATAACCCTAACTCCCAAAGTGATGTTATTAAAACAGCCTATTCAATGATGACTGAGTCAAAAGTTTACTATTGCTCTCATAAAAACAAGTTCCAGATATCTTCCCTGCCTTCTACCTCATAATGAGAAGACACCACATATAAACCAATAGAAAGTGATTTACCAGACACTTGGGTTAACTGGTATCTTAAATATTGAATTTCCAATATTCCATCATTTTGAGAAATAAGTGCCTCTCATTTGTAAGATACTTAGCTCATGGTATTTTGCTACAAAAGCCAGAATGGACTAAGACAAGAGGAAAAGAAAGGAACATAATTTATTTTAGCTCAAAATATGTCTTATCTAGTCATAAAAAGTATTTTTAAAGTTAATTTTTTAAGTCCACACAGTTCAAAAGATAAATTAAAAAATGTGAGTATAATAACTTTAACTATTACTATAATTAAAGGTTTTACTACTGTCTTACAGTATTATTGTTTATTTGTAAATGACCACAATTTTAATATTTGATAAATAAAATTTGGAAAAGCATATCCAGTTCTCTGTAATTGATAGATGAATCGATAATTTCAAAAATGACCTGTAAAATTATCATGTTATTTGTAGACTCTTTTATTGTATAGGCATTACATTATATTACAGTTTATATTATTACATGTATATGAGATTAGGCATGAACTGTAACATTAGGTAATTTATGTCCCAGTCAAAAAGAAAATGTATTTTGGACAAGTAGTAAGGACTCCAGGTTTGACGGGATCCAGAAATAATAAATGTTATTTGAAAACTTTTTTTTACTAGATAGATGTTAATATAATAATAAGTTAGTAGAGAAGATAAAACAAAATCATTATTCAAGAGAAAACTTGTCAGGAAAATACAGAAAGAAATGGAATGAACAGGAATAAGTTATAAGCGGTTGGTGTTGCACAATTAAACTGTCCTTTTTTCTATGATTTTACCAGTCTAACAAAACATATTTAACATTTATCCCTACTGGAAGCCAGGCCTAATTAATTTATTCTTTAATAAATAAGTGATTTAATATTTTTATAAATTTTATTTTACATTTCAACCACAGTTCTCCCTCTCACTCCTCCTACCGCCTGCCCCCTCGCTTCCTTCCCAGTCCACCTCCCATCCACTCCTTCCATAGGATAAGGCCTCCTATGAGAAATCAACGAAGTCTGAGACATTAAGTTAAGACAGGACCAAACCCCTCCCCCCTGTATTAAGGCTGAGCATGGCATCCCACCGTAGGGAATGGGCTCCAAAAATCAAGCTACACAATTGTCTCCCACAAGCAAAGGGCCTAGTTTAGTCCTAATGAGGCTCCACGGCTGGTGGTCTAGAGTTCATGAGTTCCCACAAACTTGATTCAGCTGTCTCTGTGGAGTTCTCCATCATGATCTTGACATGGGTTACTATATATTCCCTTCTTCCCTCTCTCTAACTTTATTCAGGAGTTCGGCCTGATGCTTGGTTGTGGATCTGTCCATCTGGTTTCATCAGTTACTGGGTGAAGGCTCTATGATGTCAGTTAGGTATTCATCAGTCTGATTATAGGGGAAGCCAGTTCAGTCGCCCTCTCCACTATTGCTAGATGTCTTAGCTGGGGTCAACCTTGTGGATTCCTGAGAATTTCCCTATAAGCCATGCTTAATGAAAGCTTGAAGCAGGCATTTATGTTGCCTGGACAAGATTGCCATCTAGTGACAGAGCAGTGCAAATGCAGAATATGGCATTTTACAAAGTAAAACTAATGACCTGAAAAGGAACAAATAAGAGGATAAATCCAAACTAGGACCTGAAAGGCAAAGTCATCCACGCACAGTAAAAACTCAACAAAGTAGATGAGAGAACTAACACAGGTGAGGGAAAAGTCAGGAAGGAAAAAGATTTTCAGGGGGAAAAATACAGATACGTTGTAGGTAAACAACTCAATCGAATAAAAACAACATTGGAAAGTATCACCACTAGACTCAACAAAGAGTAAGAACAATACTAAGGATGGATCACAAGGTTATGAAATACTATATTCAAATATCACTGTTGGAGGGTGGGATGGCCACAAAATCCAGAAACCTTAATAAATGGTCAAGACACTAAACCTAAACATGCACAGTACAAAAGGGTCTGAGATAAAACTAAATGCAGAGAGAAACTATTTAGTGAATTATAGTGGAAAATACACAAATCTAGGATAAGAAATGAATATCCAGGTATGAGGCACTTACAACACAAACAAGCATGACCAGGGTTTTAGTTAGTTTTCTTTTTAGTGTGATAAAAATACCCTGACCAAAACAGCTTACTTAGATTGGGAGAGAAGTCTTAGCAGGTAAAAGAACTTAATACTCTTGAAGAGGATAGAGCTCAGCTTCCAGCTCCCACGTTGGTGTACTGACTGTAACTACGTTGGTGTACTGACTGTAACTATGTTGGTGTACTGACTGTAAACACGTTGCTGTACTGATTGTAACCACGTTGGTGTACTGACTGTAAACTCCAGATCTAGGTGTTCAGACGCCATCTTCTAGCCTCCAAAAGTGCATATGGTGCAAACACAGACACGCAAACACACAAATATGGACATAAATAAGAACTTAAAAATAATAAATATAAACGCTGCTTAATAAAGCATTTGTTTTGGTTCAGTTTAAAGTACATCATTTAGAGGAAGTCAAGACTGCAGGAACATGAGGGAGCTGCATCCACAATCAAGAAACAGACTTCAAGGAATATTTGTGCTTAGCTCAGCTTTTCAAACAGTCCAGCATACCCAAGGGATGGTGTCTGCCCCAGCGGGTGGATTTCCCTAAGTCAACCAGTCTAATCAAGGAAACCCTACAGGCTTACCCAGAAGCTACTTTACTGGCCTCCTAGCTTGTACAAATCTTTTCAAGTTGATGATTAACACTAACCATCATAACCAGAGACTACTCTCTTTTGGGAATATATTAGTCACGATGTTATAAATAGAAAGGGATAAAATTAAAATATGTAATCAACACAAAGTTAGACACTTCAATGACATCGGGTCTCTCAGCTGAAAATTACAAAGCTAGGAAAGCACGGGACAGTGCATTTTAAGTCTCGGCAGTAGATAATTAGCAATAAATACTGCTATTTTAGCAGAGCTATATTTTAAAACTGGTGGAAAAATAAGGTCATTTCAAGAAAAGCACAGGCTTGGACAGTTCATAGCTACCATGCTAGTACTACATAAGATAATAAAGGGATATGCTACACAGAGAAGAAAAACAATATGAAGTACAACAAAGAAGAAATTTCAAAAGAGAAATATATGATCAAAATCATGCTAGGGACATCTAACAAAATTTTATCAATTAGTAAACATCTTTCAATAACAGCATTAAATGTACGTAGCCTCAATTCACCAGTTCAGAGACTCATACTGACTGACAGGATTGAAAAACTAAATCTGATTATCTGTTGTCTCCAGAAAACATAGCTCAATGGTAAAGACACCCACAGATTTACAGTTAACAGCTGTAAAACAGCCTGTTAATCAAATTCAATCCATTCTGATGAATATAGTAAGTAGTTTTGAAACCAAATGTTAGTCATAACTCATCAAACAGCTATAACCATTGTAAATTACTATATGCTGAGATGGTTAATAATGATGGTCAATTTGAGATGATGTGGAGTCATGTAAGAGCAAAGCCATAGAGCTAGGGATTATTTACGTTAGGTTAACTGAGATAAAAAGACTTAACAGAACAACTAGACAAATACAAATGAGAAAGGAAACTGGCTTAGTTTTAATTTTTAATGTTGTAAAGAGACACCATGACCATGGCAACTCTTTATAAAGGAAAACATTTAATTGGGACTGGTTTACAGTTCAGAATTTAGTCCATTATTGTCATAGTGAGAAGCATGGTGGCATGCAGGCCGACATGGCTGTTTTACATCTGAATCCACAGGCAGCAGGATGAGATGGTGAGCCACTAGACCTGGCTTGGACTTCTGAAACTTTAAAGCCCAAACTGCAGTAGCGTACTTCCTTCAACAAGGCCACACCTACTCCGATGGTGCCACTCCCTATGAGTGCGGGCATTTTCATTCAGATCACCACAGGTGAAATTTCTCTGCATCTTGACTGGGGATGAAATATCACTAGATGCCTCCATCTACTCTGCTAGGACTTGTCCAACATGACGGACTCTCCCAATAAAGCAGTAAATTGCTAGAAATAATAAAGATCTTGGAAGAACTTAATGAAATACTAAATATAGTATCAACCAGAGGATTGCCTCTTGGGAAAAATGAACAATATTGATAAATGCTGTACATATATAGGCTTATTTCCTCAGAATTAAAACGCTTTTGTCTAGAGGAAGGTCAGTTATGAATCAAAAGGTAAAAAATTCTTAGTAAGCTCTAGAACTTACAAAATCACTTAGGATCTTCCTAGCTATATTAGCAATAACAACTGTTAGTGAGAGGAGAATCTTGACCAGTGGGCTGTGGGCAAGTCACAAAGGGAGCTCTGAGGATGTAGATTGTGGCCTGTTGCTCATACTGAGATGGGCTCTTCATTGAGAGCGTAACCTTAAGATCACCCATGCATCTCTCAGTCATCCCCAACCAACAAACTGCACTGTTGGCTCTTAGTACTTACAAGTGTAAGAAGGAACCAAACTGAAGCCATTTTAAACAAAATTTCCATCTTTAAAAGTAGAGTGAAACAAAGTTTAAGGTTCCAAGACCACCCAGCCCCCAGACCTTCCTGGGTAACTGACATCAATGACATCCTGGTTGGCCAGTTGAGACATTGGCAAGTCACCCTGCCACAATTGAGTAAACCAACCAATAATGGCAAGAAAAGTATACTACAAGCAAATGTTCCTAGGAATCTTGATTGACAAAAAAGAGAAACTGTAACTTGGCACTGTTGTGGGTTTTGTGCATAAATACTTGCTGACATGAATGGTCAGGGACGCGGTCAATTCCTATGTCTGTATTGTCCCTCCGACCCCACAACACAAAAGGTCTTCCACTTGGCTATGGTCCTGTTCTAGTCTTCACTCATTTACAGGATAGATTCAGCTCTGCTTCAACAACAACAACAAAAAAAAAAAAATCAAGAATTTTAAGACGTACTTAAAAGAAATGTGGTACAAAGCTATGGTGGTGTAAAACTGTAAATTTTTGCTTAAGTAACTCAAATGACTGTATTGCAAAGTGTTTTCTAAAGGCATAAACTTTAGTTTGGTAAGTGTGGTGGCTATTTCTTGCTTGCCAACTTGACTATATCTAGAATTAACTAAACCCCCAAATGAATTGCACACCTGTGGAAGATTTTTGCTTAATTTGCTTAATCCAGATCTTTGAGGTAAAAAGACACACCTTTAATCCAGACATTTTGAGATAGGAAAATCCACCTTTAATGTGGGCTATGCCTTCTGCTAGAAGCCTGTATATTTTAGAAGCCTATATATTCTATAGTATATAATAAGGTGCATAAGGACATGGAAGAAGGAAGCTTTTTTTTGCCTCATTGCTTTCTTCTCACTAGAAAGCCCATTCCTTCAATGGTGTTAAAGTCTGCTTCTTTCGTATTTCATCATATACTGAAGACCAGCTGAGATGTCCATTCTAGAAGACGGAACAATACTAGATTTTTTAAACCTTCCTTTTATAGGTAGTCACTGTTGGGTTGCTGGACCACAGACTAAAAGTCATTCTCATAAATTGTCTGTGTGTGTGTGTGTATGTGTGTATAAAATCATTCATTCATATATATATATATATATATGTATATGTATATGTATATGTATACACATAAATACTTTTAAGTTCTGTTACTCTAAAGAACCCTGACTAACACAGATTTTGGCACCGCACCAGGAGTGGTTTAAGAAGAACAGAAGTATAAGAAGGAATCTTTTAAGTATCTGGAATAGGCTTTCCAATTTGCCAATACCCAATGTTACCAAAGCCTCTCAGTTACTGAAGCCTCCCTTGGGAGCCTGAAGAGTACTAAAAGACAAAGGTGTGAACTATTTTATAAACTTAAGGAAATACATGCATTTGGTTATCCTGATTCACCAATTGTAAGCAATGGATTTGGTGACCGTATATAAAACTTTTGACAGTTTGTGGTAAAAAAAAAAAAACATAATGATGCTGATTGGGTTCTCCTAGCATCTGGATAAATAACACAGAAAAGGAATGATCTCACAATAAAAATTAATAAACTTCTAGCATCTCAGAATGCAGTGAAGAACAATAATGAACTTTGTGATAATACTGAGCATTTCCAGATTTGTACAGTTTAAAGGTTTCCAAGTGTGCCCTTAAGGAGATCGCTCCAGCAACCACAGAGGTCAAGTTGTGGAAAACCAAACTGAAGCCCTCATTAGACGCTGACTGAATTGCAATGAAAAATTCAAGTCTTATCCTTGGAAGGTGATGGCTGTTAAAGTAAGGACACTAACTGTTAAAGACCAGGACATTGTAACTTGTGATGTGATGTGTGGGAGGACCCTACTGAAGCTGAGAACTTTGAACCCTCCAGTTCTCAAGGGTTTGTATCTCCTAAGGAAGTGGTCTCTCTAGCCTTTACAGAGGAAGAACTCACATAGCCACCCCCTGAAATACTGCCCTTTTCACTTTTGACTGAGAAAAATTAATCCTTCATCATCTGTGAAACCAGCAGTGATTTTCTCTGAAGGAAATGCCAGGTAAGACAATACTGATGTCCCTCAGGGTCTACCAATAGTTTTCTCTAGATGTATAATCAGACTTAAGGCAAGGCAGGCTCCTAGACGGGAAGAAGAAAGTGTAGATCAAGAGGGGTACTATATTACTAAAGAGGTTAATTAGTTTACCAATTCATTCAAACAGAAGTCTAGGAAATATGTGAGGAAATGGATTTTTAAAGTGTGCGATAATGATAGAAAGAACCTAAAACAAGATCAGGCTATAATTTTCTAGAAGGACTTTGATAAGATACCTAAAAGTTTTACTGTTGTGCTTTCTCCCAGAGGAACCAAAGGCCTTTTACAAGGGTAACTGTACATTGGGGGAAAGGAAACAATCAAGCTTTCTGGGGTCTGCTGGGTTCTGAATTCTGGGAGATCTTAAAAATCACTGTGGCTCTCAAGTTAAAGTAGGGGTTTATGAAGATCAGGTGATTAATGTAGTTTTGGTTGATGTCTGATTCAAAGTATGTCCAGTGGGTCCCTGAGCTCATCCTGTGGTTATTTCCCCAGTCTCAGAATGTGTAATTATGATAGAAATACTTAAGAACTGGATGAATTATCATATTGGTTCCCTGACCCATGGAGTGAGAAAGACCTCTGGGGAAGAAGTATGTGGATAGATCTCTCCAAATGGGTGAAGGCTGTGAAGAAACCTGTGTCTCATGTAAATGCTCATCTAAAGCTGACTTCAGCTGAGGACGTGTTAAATAAACAAGTAAATTCTTTGTTTAAATAAAATATGTTTTACGATGCAAAGTTTAAGATATGAGAATCTAAGAATGTTTCAGGGTATAAGAAAGTGACAATCTGCGAAAATGCATCTTACGAGATTTCTCTCTCTCATTACGCTACTGTTCATAGACTTAATATTAATCAGTAAAGTTCTAATAAGCTATTAACCCAACTCTGATGGCATACTAAACACCATACCATACCACTGTCATTATAGCCACAAGCTCAGAATTCAAATTCTTTTTGGTCATTTTCTAACTGTAGACTTAAAAGATGCTTTTCATTGTGCTAAAAAATCTGTTACAGTTTTCTAGCTGGATGGGAGAGTGTGAATGCTTTCAACCAAAATCATTCCCAACATGAGTATACGGCTATTTCTACAATGCAAATTTCAGGAGACATAAATAGTGGGAATGCTAATATGTCAAAAACTTAGGTTTTCACAAACTCAAAACATTCTTGTAAGCTCCAAGAAGTTTAATTGGACCCAAATAAACAGATCAGATTCACTCAAATAAGTATCATTCAACTTTTCCCTGATCTTGGGACCCCTAATCCTGAACCCTCCCCTTTGATCACCAGGACTTAAAAAATTTTTCCCTAGCTTAACCTTGTCCTGTGCTCTACCAACATCCTGTCGGGTCCAAGAGAGGCACCAGACGGCTCCACATAGCCGGAAGTGAAATGAGACGACTAGAAACTGGAGGACGTGACCAGCACCCCAGCCTTCCAGGTCCCCCAAAGTTCAATGCCACAGATTAGCCAGAAGTCTTGAGAACCTGGTGCCCCTATCCTAGTGTCACCTGGATCCCCTTTTCATAGTTCCACAAAAACGATCCACAACTTTTCATAGTAAGAAAAAGATGAGAATGTTGGGACTCAGGCACTATGCTGGCTTGCTCTGTCCTCTAGCAGGATGCACGTAGGCAGGACCCTGACCGGCCCACTGTCCTATGGCTGCTACATCACTACATAGCAAGGTGCAAGGTGAAAAGGTCCCTTTAAGAGATAAGCTCTGGCCATTCCTGTTCTCTTTTCTGCTATTCATCTGAAGGGGCAGGCAGGACTTTTCCTTTCTCTTCTTCTTTTTCACTCTCTCTCTCTCTTCTTTCCCCTCTCCCTTCCCTTTCTCCACTCCCTTTATCTCAATAAAACTTCCCACTTAAGTTCTATCTGCCTGGCCAAGTTTGTCCCTTACCTGTTTGGGGCTTCTGCAGGGGTCCCACCTGTGCCATTTTACAACTACCATGGTGAAACTGAATTGCTTCTACACAATGGAGGTAAGAAAGTTCATGTCTGGAGTGCAGGATATCCTTTAGGGTTTCTCTTGAGTGCAGGATATCCTTTTAGGGATAGGAGAACACACCTTTAATTCATATCTAATTTGGGCCACACCTTCTACTGGAAATCTATATAAACACATGGAAGAAGGAAGCCTCTGCTCTTTGCCTTTTTACTCTCACCTCTCGACTAAGTCCATCCCTTCACTGGCATTAGAGCCCATTTCTTTGGGATTCTAGTATATGCTGACGAGTAACTGAGACATCCCAACTAAGGGACTGAGCAATTAGTAGATTCTTGGACTATACAGTATACAGTCATTGTTGGATTAGCTAGACCACAGCCTGTAAGCCATTCTAATACATCCCCTTTCTGTAATTACATAGAGAGGCTCAGTCTGTAAGTTCTGTTACTTTAGGGAACCCTGACTAGTCAACAACTCCCATGGTTCTGAGATTACTAGAGCAGATCACCATGCTCAGTATTTTTTTGTTTTAAGATCACAATATAATTACAACACTCGGCTTTTACAATTTGGATTCGGGGTTCAAACTCAGGTCTACCTGCTTCCCAGATAAGCACTTTATGGACTGAGCTGTTATCCCAATTCTAGCAGTACTGTTTCAAAATAAAAGCAGAAATCAAAATGAATATGTGAGCTAAGTGATAGGGCAAGAAAGATCACTAGAAAACAGAATACTTTTTGAGGGGAGAGGTAGCTTAAGATGGGTACACGAGACTCCAGTCTTTCCCCAGCTAATGCCACCAGGCCTGCAGGCCTGTGTGGAACCGAGACTGTGAGTTTCTCTTCCTTAGAATGGGGTTCATGAAAGTTGGCAAGAATAAGGGCTACTTTAAGAGATACCAAGTGAGATTCAGAAGGTAGTGAGAGGGTAAAACTGACTACTATGCTCACAAACGATTGGTGATCCAGGACAAAGTATGATTCACTCAAACACAGGGTGATAGCTTGTGTAACAGAGATATCATCTGCCAGATGTGTATGCCTGTAGAAGGCGATATGATAGCCTGCATAGCACGTGCACAGAACTGCCAAAATACAGTGTAAAAACTGGCCTGACAAATTACGCTGCAGTCTATTGTACTGGCCGGAGGCAGTTCAGAAGGCTTCTCAATAGCTTTGACGTGGACAAGATCTATGAAAGCCAAATTGAGATGAATACAATGTGGAAAGCATTAAGGGTAAGCCTGGTGCTTTCACTTGCTATTTGGATGTAGGTATTGCCTGAACCACAACTGGCAATAAAGTTTTTCTGGCTACCTGTTTTTCACCACTTCCAAATTCTAGAACACAGTCTGAGTCTCCAGAGTTAGTTCCCTCCGCCAGCCAGACTGATTCCTGATATCCTGCATTAAGTTCTCAGAGAGCAACAGCCGGTACACGGTTCCGTCAGTACTCGGTCCTTGGGCCTGCAGCCCCTTTTCTTTTCACATGACTGAGGTTCCTCTTCTTCGATTAGACTTCTGGCTTCCTAATGGCATCTCTTTCGTCCCTGTTTGATGACAATGACTCATTGAATTTGAGCCGCGGCTCCCGGCAACCGGGCGGCGACCCAGAAGAGAAGCGAAGGTCTCTGGGAAGCAACTCTCGCGAGAAGACGACCAACTCTCGCGGTATTTCTCGGGTTCCCGACTCCTTAGCGCGAGGCGGAACCTTCCTGCAGCTCAGCCTCCGCGGACGCTGCTGTTTGGACGGAAGCTCCCGCGGGGCGACCCTCATCCGGCTGCGGCTTGGCGGAAGATGGCGGGGCTCGAGCCGCCGCTGCCGCGAGGAGGCCCAGGCTCCGCTTCGCTCTCCCCGCCCCGGGGAGACCGCACCCTCCTCGTCAGGCACCTGCCGGCCGAGCTGACGGCCGAGGAGAAGGAGGACTTGCTGAAGTACTTCGGGGCGCAGTCGGTGCGCGTCCTGTCCGATAAGGGGCGCCTGGTAAGCGGGGGGGGGGAAGGAAGGAGGGCGGGCCGGGCCGGGAAAGACGCTCTGCGCGTGCGCGGTATCCCTGGTTGCGATGTGATCAAGGCCTTGCACTGACGGAGGCTGCAGCCCAGCCGCTGCCCGACCCTATGCCCCTTTACGTGCCGTTTGTGCACCCACCCCCAGACGTGCACATATTTCTGTTAGAGGGTTACAGACGTCTGAAAAAGGATTCTTTTTTAAAACTCGCGGTGGTAGAGCAGGGACTACGTTGTTTTCGGAAAAGCGAGTGAGCTAGATGTCGCATATTTAGGCAGAGGCAGGAGGATCTGTGTGAGTTCGAGGCTAGCCTGGTCTACAAGAGGACAGGCTTCAAAGCTACAGAGAAACCCCATCTCGAAAAAACAAATAAACAACAACAAAAAGATAATAGCCTGTGATGGAGCCAGACAGGTTTTAAAGTTTTAGGAGACTTTGATTGTGTACTCAAAATTGAGAATTGCTGGTTTAGAAGAAAGACCCCGATATTTGCACATTTACAGTGTTATGAATTCTAACAAATGGAGATAAAAATATTCTCTGGCTCAGTCTAAATATACTAAGATCATTTCATTTTATTTCAGAAACATACAGCATTTGCTACTTTCCCTAATGAAAAAGCGGCAATAAAGGTATGCATTTTTCTTTATTACTAAAGCTTCTGGAGATTTCTTTTCCCTTCTTAGGACAGAGTGGAAGGTAATGGTAAACTGTCATTTTCAGAAGCAAAATCATTTGTGTTCCCAGACTTTCCCCAAAAGGCTACAGTAGACTTGGCAGATGTTAAAGCTTGTCCAGTGATTAGCTACTGAGATGTAAGAATCATAGATTATGAAGCAAAGTAAAGATAACATCATGTATAATTTTTTAAAAAGAAATTCGAAAGGATATTAACTAGATAATTATTTGCAATGTTTATGGTACTTGTTTAATATTAAAAGGTATAAATCTAAGGAATCATTCGTAAAGCTGTCACCTTTGAGCTAGGCCTCAGATGAGTCATTAAATTTTGAGAAGAAAAGAAATTGTTATTTCGGGTTTAGAAAACAGGAAAATTGGGCATGGAGTGGTATAAGTCAGCCAGGTGCTAATGCAGTGGCAGAAATAAGAATAAAAACCTGAGTCTCCATCCAATGCCAGGTGAAGGTTCTATGGTGATATGCAAGATATTCATGAGTATGGCAATAGGATCTGGACATTTCTGGCACCCTCTCCTCAGCTGCCCAAGGAACTAGCTGGGGGCGTCTTCCTGGACACCTGGGAACCCCTCTAGAGTCAAGTCTCTGCCAACCCTAGAATGTCTCCCTTAAGTAAGATATATAATTCCTTGTTCCCATATCCACCCTTCCTATATCCCAACCATCCTATTCCCCCAAGCTCTTCCCATCCTCCACTTCACACTTTTCTCGCCCCATCCTCCCTCCCCCTTTCCCACCCCACCCCTATGTTCCCATTTTTTGTCCGGCAATCTTGTCTACTTCCAGTATCCAGGAGGATAACTATATGTTTTTCTTTGGGTTCACATTCTTATATAGCTTCTCTAGGATTTTTTACGAATTATAGGCTCGATGTCCTTTATTTATGGCTAGAACCCAATTATGAGTGAGTACATCCCATGTTCATCTTTTTGGGCCTGGGTTACCTCACTCAGGATGGTGTTTTCTATGGAGTGGGGGTATGGGTGGAAGGGAGGGGAGGGAAGGGGGAGGAGGAGGGAAGGAGATGGAAATCTTTAATAAAAAAAAAAAATGAGGAAAAAAAAAACCTGAGTCTCTATATATGTAGAAGAGAGGTAGTAAATTTTGTTTAGAAGGTGACCTAACTGAACTGATTATTTTGAGAAGGCAAAAATATAGTTAGACCCATGAAAACTATCTGATTTGGTTGATGCCCTTAAATAGTGCAGTGGATGTAGAGAAAAATTGGAGCTGGGAAGACTACATGGGATGCTGTTTTAGAGGCCAAGGCAAGAATATGAGTCTGAAGAGGGCAATAAGAAAATTAAGGAAGAGAAGTATATGTATACTTTGGAGAGAAGTTGCTTGTGGGTCTTAGACTACAGAAATAATTCAGTAAAGTGTTGCATAAAATACACAGAGCCTGAGTTGAAATCACAGTTCTACAGAAATAAAGTTTGTAGGTCTTAGATACATAGAATTTGACAACAAAAAGAGTAGTTCAGGATCATAATTTATTTTACATTTTTATTTATTTACATGTATGTGCATGCATGTTTTATTTGCACATTTGCCACTTCACACATGCAGAGGTCAGAGGACAGGAGTTGGTGTGTCCTTCCACAGCATATGTCTCAAGGGGAGAACTAAGATTATATTGGTCTTAACAGCAAGCACTTTTACCCATCTGAGCTATCTTTCTAGCCCTAGTTGAGATCTTTGGACTGATAAACTTATATGACCAAAAAACATGAGGATCTTTACATCGACGTGTAATGAATTCTTAAGTTGTCTATTTTGAGGAATCTTTGGAGTATTTCTGTGAAAATTGTGAACATTTTAAAATATTTTCTTGAGCTGAGCAAGTTTAAGAAAGCTTCTTCAAATATATAAATGGCTACGATGGTCCAAGGGAAGATTAGCCAATAGATTAAAAACAAACAAACAAACAAAAAAAAAAACCCTAGAGAAATGTTGTGTTTTAAAAAAAGGAACAAAGGAAGGAAAAGGAACTGCAAAACTGAAAAACATGCTATATTGATTCAGAAAGAAATTAGAGAGAGAATCTGTGATGAGACAACTGAGCATAATCTACTAATCAGGGTTAATCAGCCTTTTTTGGGGGAACAGAATCTCACAACGTGGTCCTGATTGGCCCAGAACTCACTGTGTAGACCAGGCTGGCATCCGACTCAGAGATGTACCTTGGCACTCTCTCTACCTCTTGAGTTTTGGGCTTAAACTACACCCTGCCCATACTCTTCAAAAAACAGGGAAAACTAGAAATAATGTTTACTTTTTATAAAATGGGAAAAAAAGCAGAAATAGCCCAAATCTTCATCAAGGAATAATACTGTATTTTTAAACATGTTGTTACAAGTGAGAAGGTTTACACCATGTTTCAGTTAACAGGCTACAGTCATACTGTACACATGAAAAGTATAAATTTCTTCAGTCTAAGTGTGTCATGTATGATGTAAGTAAATGCCATGTTAAGACTTAGATGTTACTGCATGATGCTAGATTATGACTGCAAATATTTAAAACATGAAAGAAACCAAACATCTTTAATTCAGATCCCATATCAGAGATATCAAAGTTGTTTGCATCCCTGTTTTGGACTATAATTGCCTGAATGATTTTATATGACTGTTACTAGGGAATATAATTCATGTGCCTGAATAAAGATGTAAAATTTAATGTAGACAACATTTTCCCTTGTAGCAAGTCTTCTCTGTACCGCAAGCTTTCAAGTAATGACATCGAGACTGATAAATTACGAAAGCTCGGCCGAAGTAGCAATGAAATAATTTTATGGTTGGGGTAACCACAACATGAGGAAATGTATTAGAAGGTCTCAGCTTATGAGAACCACTAGTCCACAGAGTAGCTAAAGAAAGACATGAAATGATAGAGGATGGAATTTCGTCGCTAACAGCTGGATTTAGACTGTGAACAGTTAATTTGTAGTAACACATGCAAAGTGGAACATGGGGATACAAATGCTAGGGATAGAGAGTTAAAGTCCACAGTTTTCTCATTTAGTCTCCTCATTTGTCTCAAAGTAGGAATCAAGGCGCTATGCTAAGATACAAGAAGAGACTGTGAGGTTACATATTGAGGGAAAAAAAATTACAGAAATTTCTTTTAAGAGATCAGTGCAATTTATGCCAAGATTGTGATATATAATTGTCTGATGTCAATTATATATCAGTAAGGGTCATCTTGAGCTTTTTGTGGTTGAAATTTAGTATATGACCAGAAGATTTATTATGTTTTTTTTAATCTGTATTCAGTTTAGGTGTAAGCAATTAGCAGAATATTGAAGTCAGATTTCATTTTACTAAAGAACAATAGGTTGAGAAGTAATAGTAGTAAAATAGCCTGAGAAGGAAGTATGTACAATATTAGTAGTAAAAAAAAACTATAAATTTTGTTCAATTAAGATGACTTAAGTGATTTTTCTTTTGTTTTTTTTGTTGTATTTTTTTATTGTTGTACCTAAAGGCGTTGACAAGACTCCATCAACTGAAACTTCTAGGTCATACTTTAGTTGTTGAATTTGCAAAAGAGCAAGATCGAGTTCATTCCCCCTGTCCCAGTTCAAATACAGAGAAAAAGAAAAGGTTTGTAGATATTCATGTTTTACTCCCATTTTGAAAAGTGCCTATGTGTGTGCATGTTTGTCTAGTCATTTTTATACTTAACTGCATTGTTGATTGACAAGTGGAAAGGCTTAATAAAATGTAGCTTTAGTAAATCTGAAAAGTAAAGCAGTATTTCTGTTTCTAGTTGTGTTGAGGACTGAGTCTTGAGAGTTAATAAATAAAGGAAAAAGGAAGTAGGGTGGATGGCATTCTACTTTAGTGGAAGGGCAACTATAGGTTAATTATCCATTACCTGAAATGTTTGGGATAAATAGTATTTTATTTGGAATATTTACAAATGCATGATTAATTAACTTTGAAATGTTAATCCCAACCCTAAACATGGAGTTATTTTTTTTCTAATAATTTTTTATTACTTTATAAATAATACCATTCAAACTTTCCACTTCCTCCCCTCCTCCCACTTCCCTCCTGCTCCCCCACTCACCCACCCTCTACCCCTCCAGTCCCAAGAGCAGGCAGGTTGCCCTGCCCTGTGGGAAGTCCAAGGCCCTCCCCCCTCCATCCAGGCTTAGGAATGTATGCATCCAAATAGATTAGGATCCCAAAAAGCCAGTACATGCAATTGAGACAAATGCCAGTGCTATTACATTGGCTTCTCAGTCTGCCCCAATTGTCAGCCACATTCAGAGGGTCCAGATTGATCCCATGCTCATTCAGTCCCAGTCCAGCTGGCTTTGGTGAGCTCCCATTTGGTGTGCTCAGGCACACTGTCTCAGTGGGTGGACCAACCCCTCATGGTTCTGACTTCCTTGCTCTTATTCCCCCTTCTGCTCTTCAACTGGACCTTGGGAACTCAGTCCAGTGCTTCAGTGTGGATCTCTGTCTCTATCTCCATCTGTTGCTGGACGAAGGTTCTATGGTGATATTCAAGATAGTCATCAGTCAGACTACAGGACAAGGCCAGTTCAGGCACCCTCTCCTCCACTGCCCAGGGTCCTAGCTGGGAACATCCCTGTGGACACCTGGGAACCTCTCTAGAGCCAAGCCTCTTACCAACCTTAAAATGGCTCCCTTAATTAAGATATCTTTTTCCCTGCTCCCATATCCGTCCTTCCTCCATCTCAACCATCCCACTCCCCTAAGCTCTTCCCAACCCTCCCCTTCTCCCTTCTCTCTCCCCATCTTCCCTTCTCCCCACCCCACCCCCACCCCCATGCTCCCAACTTTTGCCTGGCGATCTTGTCTGCTTCCAATTTCCGGGAGGATCTATATATGTTTATCTTTGGATTCACCTTACTTAGCTTCTCTAGGATCACCAACTCTAGGCTCAATGTTCTTTGTTTATGGTTAGAATCCACTAATGAGTGAGTCCATACCATATTCATATTTTTGGGTCTGGGTTATCTCACTCAGGATAGTGTTTTCTATTTCCATCCATTTGCATGCAAAATTTGAGTTCATTTGTTTTATAGCTGCCTTGTATATGTTGCCTGAAAGTAATTTATTATTTTTAGTGTGTCCCTCTTTTGTGGTCTGTTACATGAGGTTACTAATAGAATTTTCTAATTTGTAACATCATGCTGCCTCAAACAGTTTCAAATTTCAATAGATTTCAGATTCTAACCTATAGGAATAACACTCTTTATTAGAGATAACAGGATATCCTGAATAGGCATGGCTTTTTTTTCCTTTAGCCTCTCATTTGGATCCTCTCTCTTGAAAATGTCTGCCTGTGGATCTTTGCATTTGTTCTCATCTGCTGCTGCAGAAAGTCTCTCTGATGATGGCAGGATAAGGCACTGATCTATGAATATGGCAAGATATCATCAGGAGTCATTGATATCTATCTATCTATCTGTTTAATATCAGTAGTGTTTGATTTTACCCTAGATCCCTGGACTGTCTAGTCTCTGGTTCTTGGTTGCCCAAGTAGTATCAGGCATGGGTTCCCTCTTGTAGAGTAGGCCTTAAGTCAAAAAGACGATTGGCCACTCCCACAGGTTCTGTGCCACCATTGCCTTAGCATATGTTTCAGGCAGAACAGATTGTAGGACAAAGGTTTTGTGGCTGGGCTGGTGTCCATGTTCCTCTCTCTGAAGCTTTCAGAGTGCCTTAGTGCACCACAGACATTATAATATGGGGTGAAAGTTCCATGTAGGTAACAGCTCAGTTTCTCTTTCCTTGCTCAGTGAGTGTTGTCCTTGGCATTGGGACCCCAGTGTCAGTTTGGAAAGTCACCCTTTTTCTTAGCAACAGCCTGGGTTGTTTGGGAATTTCTATGGGACCATGTTGGCCAACAACCAACTGGAAGCCTTGTCTGGTGACAAAAGATGGCCAATTGAGACTCCATGCCCTCCATTTCTGAGGTCTTCATTAAGATTACCTTACATTCCAGGAAGTTTCTACAACACTAGGTTTCCACACCACCCCCCAATGATCCCCTAGTTCCAGCTGTCTCTTCCCCAACTCTCTCCCTCTACCTCATCTTTTGTAATGTGATTCTTCTACTCTGGTTTCTAGCTGCTCCCAGTACCACCAAATAGCTCCTCTTAGAGCTCAAGGAATCATGCAAAAGAGGTGGTGGAGACAAGAGAGCTCCTAAAATTTGAAGGACACCACGAGAACACTGCCCACTAAATCAATTAAGCAGGGCCCTTAGAGGCTCACAGAAACGGAAGCAGCAATCGTGTAGCCTGAATGGGTCTGTGCTAGGTCCTCTACATATATGTTGAGGTTGTTAGCTTGGTGTGTTTGTGAGACTCCTAAGAGTGGGCATGGAGTTGTCTCTGACTCTTTTGGCTGCTCTTGGGACCCTGTTCCTCCTACTGGGTTGCCATGTTCAACTTCAATATAATAGTTTTTTCCTTCATCCTTACTATATTTTGTCATATTTGGTTGTTATCTCTTAGAAGGCTGTTCTTTTCTAATGAGAGGCAGAAAGAGAGCAGATCCAGAGGGAAGGAGCTGGGAGGAGTAGGAGGGGAAACTATAATCAGGATATATTGTATAAGAAAAAAATCTTACTGATATAAGCAAATTAAAGAGCAGTATTTTAGTTCCAAGACTAGCCTTTGTGAGTTTCATTACAGTAGTTGACCTCAAAATTGATATGCAAAAAGAAATCTTCATCTTCTAGAAACTTGGCTGAATTACAGCATCCTAGGCCTTATAATGTAAAACCTAATTTTATTAGAATCAGAAATTTAAGAAATGAGGGTGAAAGAAGTAAGTAAGGCCCTGCAAATCTCTAATTTTATGCGTAGATGCACATTAAAAAGATTTGAGTTCCCCAATACAGGTGTATAATATAATGTATATTTTTGTTTCCTTGGGATCATTTGGAATTGCCCTACCATGTTCATAAACTGACTGAGATTTAAGTGTAGGGATTAAGTAGAGTTTAATATGTTCTCCTTTTTTCTCAGTGGCGCTTGTTTGAGAAGTTCTTTAAAGGTTTTTGTGTTTTTCTTTTTTTTTTAATGAAATTGGTTTTGTAATGACGTGTTTGAAAAGCTTTTTCTTTTCTATATACAGTTTTGCACTCTTTACAAAGATAATATCATTTGTGATTCTCTTTGCTCTAGGTCAGATGACATTGTGGAAGATGATAAAGAGAAGAAAGAACCTGACTTTTTAACAATAGAAAATGGAATTGCACCAAATCATGGGTTTGCATTTTTTTTATTATTCTGTCTTTGTTGTTGTGTGTATGTGTGTATACATGTATTATACATACATGTTATAAGTAAGATCATTTTAAAGTCAGCATTTTAATATGTCATGTATAATTTAATGTTTTAAATTTTGAGGTATGAGGTTTTTTCATTGAATTTAAGAAGGCAGAAGTCTATTAAAGTGTTCAGGTCTGTAAATGAACTCTGATAAGTGCTCTGGTAAATGCTGCTATTTTCTTTAAGGTAATAGGTATAATAAGGAATAAGATAAATACATGACTTATATCATTTTGGCAGTTTTATGTGTTAATAGATTACCTAAAGTGAGTTATTGATATGGAATTATTAAAATGTAATAAGCATATTCCTTAATTCATTTTGTTTTTGTAGGCTGACTTTTCCTCTGAATTCATGCCTCAAATATATGTACCCACCACCTTCAAGCACAATCCTTGCAAATATAGTAAATGCTTTGGCAAGTGTGCCCAAATTCTATGTACAGGTATGCAGAATCAACTTAACTGTTGCTTATGGGATAAAGTTTATAACTTGGAACCGTAGATACTGTGCTGATGCTGATACTCATAACATTTTTGTAACATAGGAATCTTACAAATTCCAGAGAGACAGCGTTTTATGTAGTGTTTTTAAATGTAATGAATTGTCACATGGTACTCAAGTAGTGACTTCATAAATACAGTGAATGGAGACTGAGGCTACATTTGAAGATGTAATTTGTTATAATTGTTACTTGAGTATAACATTGGATTATAGAAATTCTTAAAGAAAAAGTATTGATTTGAAAATGGTTGAGAGCCTTGATAATATTATTTCTCAGAATTATAAAATATAGGTGGTTTATATTTTCTTTTTTCTTTGTTTCATAGTCAAAGAAAACTGGGACAGTTATATGAGAACATTTTCAATAGATTTTTACACTATAAGACCATTATATTCTTAGTGTTAGGAATTAAAATCAATGTATTTGTAGAAATGACAAATATTATAGGAGGATTAAGGTTCTTAGAAAATGGTGCCTTATTTTCTCTTGGTTTAAGAACTGTGAAGGTCAGAGAGTGACTTTGGTTTTTATTATGTTAATCAAGTGTGTTTACATGCTAGGTGTAGTAGTATTTGCCTTAAATTCCAGGAGAATCTCTGTGAGTCTAGATCAGCTTGGCCTGTATAGTGAGACTTTCTCAAAACAAAAGAATGTTTTTTCAGATTTTTTTGGTATATAAAATATATGAGTTTAATCATGTCATTAATTTTATGTTACTTAAATATTTTGCTAATTTAAGGTGCTTCATCTTATGAATAAAATGAATTTGCCCACACCATTTGGACCTATTACTGCACGACCCCCTATGGTAAGGAATTCTTAGAAATTTTAGGAACCATAGTTTTCTTTCCTGAAGGGTAAATTTTATCAATTTTGTAATTTCTTCCATTTTCCTGTTCTTTAATCCCGAAAACCACAAATGATATTATACTAATCTGTAAGTATAAGACAATTGTATTTAACTGAATTATCTAAAAATTCATTGCTGTGGTTTTGATCCAAATGCAGCTAGCTTCATTTGGAAAGGATAAGTAAGGTTGCTAAAAGTTGTTCAATAATTTACATAGTAGGGTGTCTGATCTTGAGGTTATTTCACTGTGATACTGTGTATTTATCAGTAATACTAATGCAAAATTATTTTTGCTTAAACATACAGGTAAACCTGAGTTTTCTTTGTAGTTGGCTACTGTTCTATGAACTTTAACTTCCTAACTTTTTATTGTAATACCACCATGTACTTGATGTTTAAAAAGTAATATTAGATACTATTAATACAGTAAGTTATGTCTTGTCGTGACTATTTGCCCAGGTTGTCTTTATTATGTGCCTGTCCATGCTGGTTAGGACATACTGTAGGTCAGAAACAAAGGAAGGATTACATATCAAGTTCTTATGCTCTTATTCCATGGGGTAATTTACATGGTGAACTATAATGTATTTTTCCAAGTTTTAGATGGCTAGAGAATAGAGAAAACATAACTGTTACCATCAACAGCCTGCTGCCACAGACATTCCCTGGATGGATGTTGAATGTCTCAAAGAAGAGAAATGAGAGACTCAAGAATTTATGTTGAATGAAATTCTGTTGATGACGGTCAAGAAGTTACACAAAATAGTTTGTCTGTTGTGTAAATATCATTAGTTTACATAGTGTCTGTTTTGTTTTTATAAATAGTATGAGGACTATATGCCATTGCATGCACCCCTTCCACCTACATCGCCTCAACCACCCGAGGAGCCTCCCTTACCAGACGAGGATGAGGATTTATCTAGTAAAGAGTCAGAGTATGAAAGCACTGACGAGGAGGACCGGGAGAGGTCTGTGATGTGACGTACTTATTTTTGTTCTAAGAATAAGAATGTGGAAAAGACATGCTCTTCTTATATTTCACATATACTTTATTCAAAATTAGAGTGCATTGAATTGTATCCCAAACCTCCCCAAGATTTTGAACATATATATAGTAGTTCAGTGAATACTAGGGTCTTTGGAAAAATTTTTTCATAAAGAATATTTTTTATATTTTTTTTTTTAGTATTACAGAGTACAATGGAGCCTCACTTATGCTTCCATGTTTATTATTTTGCTTGTTAAAATTTTTGTAGCTCTAAAATTACTTTTCTTTAAAAATTTGAATTATTTTTCTAACTCATAATTTTTCTTTACAAGGGCTTGTTAATAAGGTGTTTCATAGGTATGAGTATAAACAATGCTGAAAAATTTTAGTCACTTGACACATAGGATCCCAAATGAGATATAAAGTAGCCAGTTGCTAGTCAACATATCAGCATTATACTGAAGTACCTGGCAGTTAACATCCAAAAACAAAATTTATTTTGGCTTACAGTTTGGGAGGGTATAGTCCATGACCAGCCAAGGTTCAATTTCTTTAGCTCTGTGATTAAACAGTCCATCGTAGCTAAACACAAGACAGCACAGTAGTACTCAGTTTAGAACTATAAAACTACAGGTTAGCCAGGATTTATTTATTTATTAAGACCAAATAGAATTTGTGCTACGTTTTTATTACTTTTTGGAAACAAAACAATTTTTAAGAAATATATTTAGTTGTCAAATATTTATTAATGTCTTATTATGTGCCTGGTCTTGTTTTAGAAGATTAGTATATTTTTGGTGGATAATTTTGATATTGATGTGTAGTTTGAATATTTAAATGTTTGATTGGGGGGGGGTTCAAGACAGGGAGACAGGGTTTCTGTAGCTTTGGAGCCTGTCCTGGAACTAGCCCTTGTAGACCAGGCTGGTCTTGAACTCACAGAGATCCTTCTGCCTCTGTCTTTCCAGTGCTGGAATTAAAGGCGTGTGCCACCGCTGCCCGGCTAAATGTTTGTATTTTTAATAATATTTTTATTGTGCTTGGTTTGGTGACTTCTAGAAAAAGTCCTAGCTGTTTAGCCCTAGCTGCCAGGAATTATCTATATATACCTGGCCATGTTCTGTTAGTAAATTAAAATAAAAGGCACAAATAATACAATATTTGTATATTTATATGTTTTATGGCATTTTATTTGAATATCTGATATTCATAATAAAAGTTTTTTAAATTGGTAATGTAAAACCTGGCCAATATTTTAAAAATAAGATTTAAATGGTACAGGTCAATTTAAGATGTGAAATTTTGTCAAATTGATTATGTGTGTACTGGTGGCTTTAAAGTTAACCTAATTAGTTTTAAATATATTTCTTGTTGAAGATAAAAACTGTATTCTAGAATACCAACTCTTATTTGCCTCCCCCTTTCTTAACAGAATGAACAAACTAATGGAGCTAGCAAATCTTCAGCCCAAAAGACCCAAAGCCACAAAGCCACGCCAAGTGAGAAAAAAGCGAAAATTAAAGGACATGTTGAATATACCTTCATCAAGTTCACAAAGGTAGCTTTATGTATATTTATGAAATGAACGTTGTTTGTATGTGCTTTGTGTATTCACTTAACTCAGGTTATTCTTCAGTCTGACAGTTTGCCAATTGATTACTGGTATCATATACAACTTTTCTTCTGTTACAACTCTGGGCAGTTAATGTTTAGTATGGATCTTATTTGGATATTTTGGTATCTATCACAAAGGAGCTATTAAAAACAGCTCTCTCAGGAATTTATGAAACTTGCAGTTAAAATAGACACGCATATAACATGTTATATCAAAAGGTGGGTGTGACTAAAGACTAGGCTTTTTTCTAGTAAATAGGTGAAAGTATAAGCATATACTACATAGTATGAAATTTCACAGCAATCAAGTTTTCTAAAAACTTGTATTAAAAAAACTGGTCATGGTAGCACACACTTGGTTGATTACTGGGTTTCTGTTTGCCAAATGCACAGAGTCTTTAAAATTCTATTTGTTTACCAGCATTTGATAATACTCAGTGTTTATTTCAGATGAGCATCTTTTATCAGCATATTTACTACTTCTTAGTGGTGATTGCAGTTTAACTTCATTTCACTCTTCTGCAAGTTACATTTTAATAGAAATAATCTTACACATAAATTATGACATCTTAACCTCTTTCTGTGTTGATAGGGCATTTCTTTGCTTTTAACTCTTATAGCATTGCTAAATAGCAAAAACACTGTAAGCCACATTTTCTAGTAGCTGTTTTATAGTAAAAATGAGCCAATCAGGGCCAATAGTGATAATTATTTAATTCATTATACTCAAGTATTTCATCATATAATTTGTATAAAAATGTTACTGAGCAGTTAGACATTTTTCTTTACAGAATTTCACTAATTGCATGTAGCTGTTGAGTTGCATACCACAGAATGATTAGGAGTAAAGTGGTGATAACTAGAGTTTGATCCTAAATATCCATATGGTGGAAGAAAATAACTACCTGTCACAGTTTGTCTTCTGATGCAAAAATATTCCCTACTACACATACAAAATACATGTAAAAAAAACTCTGCTGTTTAAAATGAATGTTAAGTCCTAACTTTTTCATTTACCAAATAACTTTAAACTTTGAACATCTTTTAATTTTAGTTTCCTCATCTATAAATTAGGCGTTTAATAGTGTCATTACCAACTGTTGAGCTTTATTGGACTACTAACTCCAGTCGGTTTGTGTAGTCCCTAAAATGTATAATGTTTTATTTATCATTATGAGCTTTTTAAAGAATATCTGAAGTAATGTTCTTAGAATTTTATTTTAAATTATATCATATGTTGTGATTGTTTTTTATTTTAAATACCAGTTTGCATCCTGTGCTGTTACCATCAGATGTATTTGACCAACCACAACCTGTAGGTAATAAAAAAATTGAATTCAATATATCTAACAACATGCCAGCGGCATTTAAGAAAGATTTGGAGAAGGAGCAGAATAATGAAGAAAAGAAATCTGGTAAGAGAAATTAGTTATTTCATATACTTTCAACCTTTTTTAATGTTAAAATAAAATTTTATAATAGTGTTTGTCAGCTTTACTTAAAGTATGCAGTTGGAGACTGAGATTGTAACTCATTTGATAGAGAGCATGCATGGAACTCTGTGTTTAGTCCCCAGTACTTCATAAACTGAGCATGGTAATGTAGCTTGTAATTCCAATGTTTGTGAAACAGAGGCAGGAGACTCAGAAATTTTGGGGATGTCCTTGGCTAATGGTTGGAGGACAATGTGGAATAAATTAGACTTTATCCAAAATGTTAAAAAAAAATTATCAAACATTAACATATATGTGTGTATATGTATGTACGTATGTATGTATGTATGTGTGTATATACATACATACACACACACACACACACACACACACACACACATATGGTTAGGTGAGTCTCGATATCATGGACTAACGTTTTCAACTCTTACTTAATAAAACTTAAGCCAGGTGGAAAGATTGTTACTGTTGCTTTTTATTTTCTGGTATTTTGAGATAGGATTCTCTATGCATACCAAAGCAGGTTAAAACCCATGGAGTTCTCCTTTCCCAAGTGCTAAACATCAAGGCTGTGTTTATTAATTCCTGGCTCTTCTTATTTTTTGCAAGTGATAGCATCTCCATGAAATTTAGGGTTTTGCTGATTATCAAGGGGTAGGGAGGTTAATGGAATGTTTGTATCCCCAAATGTATCTTTTGTATTTTTCTTCCAGACTAACATGTTGATACAAATCTTTTAATTTATGTTGAAAGAAGTGAGGCTGTTTAACAGTATTCTGATGTTGCATTCTGAAATTCTTAAAACCATTTTAGATTATCTTGAGTCACTGTATTTGGCTAGAATATTATCAGTTTTATAATTTAACTAATTGCACATTTAGCTTAACATATAGTTACTACTATTTTAGAGTGAATAGGATAAACAATCAATTGCTACATACCAATATACACACTCTTATCTAATTTTGAGCATTTTCATCAGATTCCCATTTGGTACATCAAACGGAATATGCTAAAGCTTAATTCATTTTCATTCCTCTTTGCCCCGTAAGGGGCACTACAAAGCAAGCATTTGGCTCTTTAGCTGTTGTCTATATCTGCCTTCATGCTACAATATCAGAACTGAAGTGTCAAAACCAAAGTCTTGCCGTGGCTCACAAAACTGTAAAACACTCTTCTTTGGATATTTATAGGAAAGATTATCCTGCTTCTGTTCTGAAATACTGAGAAACATTAAATTACCAAATGATACTTTTGTAAATTGTAAGTAGAAAACAGGAAAAGAAACCTAAAATACATTTTGAAATATGAAGGGATTTTTGGTTTGTTTTCTTTTGGTTTTATTCTTATGCCTGATATTAATGTTGAACTCTTAGATTCACCAGACACTGGGCTTGATGACTCAAATACGGGATTTGGAAAAATCTTCCCCAAACCTAATTTGAACATCACAGAAGAGGTTAAAGACGATTCTGATGAAATGCCTTCAGAATGTATTTCTCGAAGGGAGTTGGAAAAGGGTCGAATTTCTAGAGAAGGTAATATAATGACATAAACCAACTCATAATCCATTTCATATGTAGTGTTCTAGTTCTGTATCTCATGTTTTAATGAAATTAGAACTCTACAGGTTATTTACATTAAGATAGACACTTTCTTTTTTTTCTTTTCTTTTTTTAAAAACTTACCTCGTACCGGGGAAGTTCCTTACCTTACAGTTTTTGCAGTAAATATTTGGTAATCAGTAAGTGTCACAAGGCTGAAGTTACATATTGTGTATATAAAAGAGATGACAAATCATTATCATAGAGTATCTAAAGTAGATACAAGGTCATTATTAAAATTCAGTGATTAGAAATCTGAATTTAGGATTTTATATCCCAACATTATTCTTAAAATTTATATATTTTAACCATTTTCTATATGGCAAAATACCAGGACCAAGGAAACTACAAAAGAAACATTTAACTAGGTTTATGTTTTTAGAGCTTTAGCCTCCATGATTGCCGAACAAAGACATGGTAGAGGCAACTGAATGTTCATGTCTGTATCCACAAGCTGTAGGAAGAGAGAACACAATAGAAATAACGCAAGTCTTTAGAAATCACAAAGCCTGCTGCCAGTGACACACCTCCGCCTCCAAGGCCACACCTTCTAATTGTTTCTAAACAATTCTGCCAACTGGTGATTATGTGTTCAAACATAGGAGCTCATAGCCCCCATTCAAACCAACATGCTATTTCTTTTTATTTTAGTATTTCTTTAATACCTTTCTTCACAATAATAAGGAATTAGCCTTCAATTAATATCTTTGAATCTAAAATCTAGTTTTCCAAAACAGATAAATATGATGACCCATAAAGAGGTTTGAAATTTCTGGCTATAAATTTTGAATCCATTATTCCTACATTTGAACATGACAGTGACTAATGATTTGGGAAATGCATTTTAAGCAGGATAGTTAATAAATGGTTTTCATCACATATTTAGGAGTTTTAGTAAAATGGCTTCTCCTTTTTTTTGGTAGAACTCTTCATCTGGTTGGGGAACAAATTTTTATTCTATATAGTTGAGAAATCTTAAACAAAGGTTCATTTTTTTAAAAATATATTTCATTTTAGATTTTAATATAAATTTGTGAAATGTTATTACGATCTGTTAACATTTTCATAAAGCTTATTTTTTGCCTTTTTAGCAGTTACAATTGAATGTTATTTTAAAAATTGCTAAAGGATATTAATTTTATATCTTTATTTTGCCTTGTTCTTAAAAAGAAATGGAAACCCTTTCGGTTTTCAGAAGTTACGAACCTGGTGAACCAAACTGCCGAATTTATGTAAAGAATTTAGCTAGACATGTTCAAGAAAAGGTAAGGTGAAATTTGCGATTTGATTTTGTTGTTTTGCTTTTCCCCCCTGGTTTTCTTACTTGTCTATGTTCTTTTTACCTTTTTTATTATTATTAATTTCAAATTCTAGGACCTTAAATATATCTTTGGAAGATACGTTGACTTTTCTTCAGAAACACAACGGATAATGTAAGTGGCAGACTTAATTGTAAATTGTGTTTTATCTGTTACAAATTCACCATGTTTTGTTACGCTTGTTTTTTTTCTTTAGTGCAGAAACTCACATGGTAGTTCATTTGTTCTCCTGTGTAAATGTCCTTTTATCAGTCTAGAACAGGAATAGATATATTTCTATGTAAATGAGCAAATAAAATTTTTAAAATTTTAAATCGGATATTTCCTACAACTGTTCAATTTTTCCTAATATGAAAGCTTGTTTTGACTATTTATAAAGAAATGTTTATTGTTATATTCTACTAAATAATGTACAGGACTTCTGATAAGTTTTGTCTGAAACCCTTTGACACTAAAAGTATTGTTATTCAGCTTCCTTTTTTAAAAAAACTTATTTATTTATTCATTTATTTTTATGTTGCCTGAGAACTATGTGGAGAGCTTGGTTCAATGATTTTATTGGCCCATCTCAAAAATAGGTTTTCTAGTTTGGTCAGAGCTCTGGATTTGCATTTCTAAAATTGGTTTTTTATCTTATTTCTATGTGAAACCAATACTTTTAAAATCTTACCTGCCTTGTATGTCATTTGGATATATTTTATGTTCATATGTATAAGTACATATAAGATATATATTATAAAGATTCTATTTTCTTTATATGGATTTAGGAAAAACTGTAGATCCCTCCATGACTATTTCTTCTGAGAGAAGTAATGTTGAAAAAAATTTCACTGCGAAAAAATACACTGTATTTTTTCACTTGTGTGTATGTTTGTGTTCACAAAAATACTTAGGTGGATGGTTACACCTGTTTGTGTGTGTATGCAGCTGTATTTGTTTTTATACACCCTCCTCTATATGTGTTTGTCTGTGCTTGAGACAAGTATTTTTATTGGCCTGATACTCACCAAGTTGTGAGAATGGGTAGTCTGGCTGACCAGTAAATCAGGGGCCATATGTTTCTACCTCCCTGTTTCTGCAATTATAAGCATTACATCACTATGCCCAGCCTTTTCTTTTGTTTCTTTGCTTATTTGTTTGTTTTAATGAGAGTTTATGAGATTGAAGTTGGGCACTTGTGCAAGCAAAGTAAACACGTTTCTATCTGTACTCTTACTAGGCCTGCCAGTTGATACTATATCTTTTTTTTTTCTTTTGTTTATTTTTTTGAGTTTATAATACTGGATCGTGTTTTTGTTGTAATTTGCAATCTCATTTTTATAAATAGCTTTTTAAAATAGTTTTATGTCAAAATGTTTATATAATTATACTGTAGAATAATAAGACACTGGGGGAGTATACTAGGAATGATGTGTAACTTTATCCCTATGCTTGGAAGAGTCATTCTTTGTCCATGTACCATTAATAAAATGATAGCTTTGAGTATCTAGTAAGTCTTCTATCTACTGTAAAAGTTTGTAAATGTTCATAATAATGTAAATTCTACATTGTAAGCCAATTATTTAATTAAATTACTTAGTTTCTTAGCCTTTTATTCTTTTTTAAATTGCTTGAGTATATAATATTGAACTCATTGCAAGATGTGTGTGTAAAAAGATTAATTAAAAATTTTTAGCTTTGTTAGTATAACTATACTATATGTATATAACCCTGGATCGTAGTAAAACAAGAGTTTGCTTTTATCCATGCTAGTGATATAATTTTAAAACTATGAGCATAGCACAATTGTTGCTTGTTAAGAACAATACAAAATATAATTTTAGAATATCTAATTCAAATATTTAACTGATAGCTCTGTTGTTACATTGAAATGGCAAATTTTTGAATATTTAATACCTTTGACTCATGGTTTTAATTACTATTTGGTTGTTGTTTTTTTTTTTTTACTTCTAGGTTTGATATTCGCTTGATGAAAGAAGGACGCATGAAAGGACAAGCTTTTATTGGACTTCCAAATGAGAAAGCCGCAGCCAAAGCCTTAAAAGAAGCTAATGGCTATGTTCTTTTTGGAAAACCCATGGTGGTTGTATCCTTTAAATCAATCCCTTCTAAAACCCTGGGGTTTTTTATACGTGGGGTATAAATTAATTTCAAGTTGTCATTTATAATAATATCAACAATTGTTATTCAAGGTTGAGTTGTTACTTACAGTTCAACATGCATTAGCTCAGTCAGGTGACAAATTTCCTTAATCATTATTGGAAAATATTTAACTTTAGCAATTTAAGGGAAAGTTCAGCCAAGTTTATACATTTATTCAGCTCTAAATTATTTTATGTTAAGGTCAAAACATGCTATCTAGAAATATACTTGGAGTCACTGAAGGGATTCCACTGTAGAGTTATTGTAATTCACATTTTTACTTTGGTATTTCTTTCAATGACCAAAATACATCTATCATTGCACAGCTGTCTTGTAGTAAAATCAAGTTTTAAATTTGTGAGGGTACAGATAAGAAATGTGACAGTTACAAAGAAGAGCAGATACTTTTTAAGTCCTTTCAAATTGTGAATATTATGCAAGATTTAGGAAAAATTTTAATGTTATTTCCTATTCTGTGTTAGATATTAGGACTGTACAGTATATATTTTTATATATTAGATCTTGATAAAAGTAGCACTTTCATGTTCATGATGGGACCCTTAATTTTAACGCATTAGCAGTTTGCTCGATCAGCTAGACCAAAACAAGACTCTAAAGAAGGAAAACGAAAGTGAGAGGAATGGATAAAGGTAAGATTGGAGAAAACAGTGAAAGATAAGATGGTTACTTGGAGTAAAACTAAGGAAGCATAAAAAGTCTTGTGGATTACTACTATTCAGACATTTTATAAATTTTTTAAATAAAATTTCTGTGTATATAGTTGATTCTCATTAGCTTCAAAATTGTAACTAGAATAAAATCAGTTTGTAACTTTTAGAGAAAATTTTCTGGATGGAATGTATTGGTTTTTACTTTGTATATATTCCTTGCATGATGTTTTTAATTTCTAACCATTGTTGTAATGACTTGGAGAGCTTGATAAAAACAGGTTGCTGGTCCTTCCCTCCAAGATTTTCTGTGTCAGTAGTTCTGAGGTGGGTGATGGGTAGTCCCATTTATCCTATGGTTAAGGAATTTCTCAGCATTTAGTAATTGCAATACTGAAAGCGACAATATCTGGTAAGCCAGGACTAATTGGGCATTCTTACTGGTACCGTTCCAGTTGTGCAGTCGTTGAGTTCATGAATGACAGTGAGGTGATTGCTCCAGGGACCTCACTGAAAACTGAAGGAAAAACAGTTACTAAAATGCTTCAGCGCTGTGTATTTAGAATGATCAACAGTTTTTTCAAACATGATTTTGTCGCATAATCTTTTGCAACACAGTCACTACTTATGGAAGTGAATAAATGATTTCAAAGGATAGAGTTAGAGATTTTAAATTATGTTTCTTTGAGAAATGAGTGGAAATAATCCTTTCAGGATTTTTTGGGGTGTGAGCCAGAGATACTTTACGTTTAGTTATTGTACTCTTAGAACCTGAAAGAACATGTAAAAATAATTGCTCAAAATTGCTGTGGGGGGATGGTATCAAAATAGGAAGATTTGCATACTTTATAATCTCTGTGAGTTTCTTGAAGTATTTAAGCTTACTTTCAAGACAGTCAGGTATCTTAAATACAATGCAGAAACAGAATTTCAGTCTGTATTTTAGTAAATCATTTATAAATCTATTGCTGCTGATTAGCAAAGAAAGTAAACTACATTCTGCTGTTCTTCTTTAGAAGCACTCCTGCGTACACACCGCTGTAATACTGTCATACAAGCGTATCCTTTCTTGTTGTATCCTTTGTGGGCAGTGGTTGTGTTTCAGGTCGTCTTCTAGAATGCTCTGTCTACCTCTCTCTAGAGTGAGCAGCACTCTTTATACTCAAATGGAATAGTTCTCAAATTAGTTTTGTAGCCTGAACAGATATTTTACTTGTATTTTAGATTGACTGTTTAATTTTCTACATTATCATATAATAAAGGAGTTTTGTTCAAGGAAAGTTAGTGAATCAGGTCCCTTACTGTATACATATGCTTTACTACAGAATCTGGTAGTATTTCTTCTATATGTGAATTTCCTCAATCTACTTCAGGAACATGCTTTCTCTTTCATGGTATATCCCATTTAGGTGTTCTAGTTTCATTTTGTTGCTATGACAAATACGCTGACAAAAAACAACTTAGGGATGACGGGATTTATTTGTGTTATAATTCCAAGTTACAACTCATTGTTGTGGGGAAGGCACGGCATGAATTTAAAGTATAATATGCATAGTCGATCAGAAAGAAAATAAACCCATAGATCCTTTCTTGATTAGTCTGAGCTAGTTTTTCCTCTCAGGGCCCCCTTTCCTAAGGAACAGTGCTACCCAAAACTGGCTGAGTCTTAACATCTATCAGGACTGTGTTATGCCCTCAGACCAACATAGTCTAGATAGTATTTATTATGACTGTCTTCCCAGGTTATTTGGTGTTGTGTCAAGTTGACAGTTAAAACTATCTAGCACAGTTATTCTATATAATATGTTCTAAAAATTTGGGAAAGGATATTTTTTTCTTTAATAATAAATATATTGAAAACTAATAAGATTTCTACAAAATTCTCAACAGTAGAGTAACATATCACATTGAAAGTCTAACTGAAATGTCTTTGACAATTGGAAGTATTTTTCTTATTCTTGGTCTTTTCAAAACAGAAATGAAAAATTCAAAAACTAAATTTATATATGTGTGTTCAAATTTTGACATACGTATCCATAAATTTGAAAAGAATAACAGATAAGACATGCTAGACTTCAGATAGCTTAGTCAGTTTTTTTCTAGAACTAAGTTTCAGATTCCAGGCTGTATGATAACTACAATCTCTCAGAACAGTCGGTCTCAAATTTTCCTGCACATTTAAATTAGGTAATAATGAATTACCTGCTTTCTATCTTAGAGTTTGATTCTAGTGTATTACTAATGTAGAGAGACCCACCATGGAAGAGTTTCTATGTATAAATATTTCTAGACTCTTTATTATAGAGTTAATAAATAAAATTCACTTGGAATAACTTCCAGTAATATATTTTGAATGGTTCCCTTAGTAATAGAAAAGACAACTGAGAAGTGTAGATGCTACTTTGTTAAAGTGATTGACCATTGTATACCAACTTAGTAAGGCATATAATGTTATTTTAGTAGTAAAATAAAAATCCTCAACATTTTGTGGGAAATGATGCTAATATAATTGTGTAAAGCTATTTGAAATTTTCTTGTCACCCTAATAGTAGAAGCTTTCCAAAATTGAGATTATAGTCACTTGATATATACAATTGAAATATTTAGATTTGAATATTATAAGTAGCAGTTACTAACAAATATTTTGTTGTATTGACATGATTCACTAATTTTCTCCATGTAAGTATTTGGGCTTTTTAAAGTTAATGAATTGAATTATTATTTTTAATGGAATTTTATGGTATTTTAGGTTCCTTCTGAATTCTCTGTCTTTCAAGTACTGTGGAACTATGAGAGAAGAAATTCGCCCTCTGGACTATGGAACTGTGCGTAACAACTCTGAAAGCACTAAAAAATCTCATATTTTCACTTTAGTGTTTGGAGATACTTTATAATAGTTTATTGCATATATAATAAATTATTTTCTACTCAGCAGTGTCCATAATTTTTAATTACTTAACCTATATGGCCAAGGGAGTGTAACTTAGCAATTAATATAAACTAATTAATTATAAAGTAATATTATAAATTAATTTTTTAGTACTAGCTATACATTTTCCTTTATGCTTCCTAATCCTGTTTTCCATTCTTACCTATATACAATGCACTTTTGCACATATATTTTAAAAATATTATTTAGGTAATTACTTTAAGAAGAGTGTCAGTTTTTACTGATACTATTGCCTGCTGTTTTGATAATGGTAGATTGTCTGTTATAAAGTATTAATATGTGTGATCATTTCTAACCTAGAATTTGAATTTTATATCTTTAAACTTAATTTCTGTAGAACTATTGCTCAAAGGTAAAGATGTTTCTCATAGTTAATTATTTTTTTTCACTTGGTAAAGTTTATTTTTAGTAGAAGAATTATATTTCTTACAAAAGGCTTTTATTTGTCACATATTTTATATATGTGTGTGTGTGTGTGTGTGTGTGTGTGTATAAAACCTTAACTTTAGAGCTGCTCTCCAAAGGCTGGTGTCTTCATTGATACACCCTTGAGAAGTATAACTGTTTCCTTTGTTTTTATTGCATTGCAAAATAGGCAGAATAAAAGAATTCAATATAGAAATTAGAAATAGAGGTGAACCCTGAGATATGCTGATAATGTTTAGCTTGCCAAGTAGGTAAATAACTATAAACAGAGAAGAAAAGAAAATCTTGATCTGATGCAGACCGTAGACAAATACATTAATCCCTCAATGAGTCACTAACGATGAGTTAAGATAAGGTTTAGCTGTACATGTGACCTGGATCAGAATGAACTAGTTAGCTGGATGAAATGAGAAATAATATTCAGTCAAATGGAAGAGAAGATTTAGAAAAAAAAATTGAGAGCAGTTCTCTCTGGCAAATAATCCTTGTGTGTTTAGTTGTCTAAAACCTTTTGTTTTGAAATTATATTTGCATATACTATCTTGCATAGTATATTTCATCCACTCAGAAGATAACTCCTAAAATTTGTTTTTAAGTGGAAAAGAGAAATAAGTCTTTAATGGGCCATTTATTAACAAGTTTTTGTTTTGCTTTTTGTTTTTAATATTGGCAAGGACCAGGATCTATCCCTGGTGTATGAGCTGGCTTTTGGGAGCCCATTCCCTATGGTGGGTAGGATACCTTGCTCAGCCTTGATGGAGGGGGGAGGGGCTTGGTTCTTCTTCAACTTAATATGCCAGGCTTTGTTGACTCCCAAGTGAGGCCTTACCCTTTTAGAGGAGGGGATGGAGGTGGCTTAGGGGAGTGAACAGGAGGAGGGGAGGGAGGGTGAACTATGGTTGATATATCAAATGAATAAAAAGATTGACAAGGATACTGTGGTAATGGGACTGATTAAAGGAGGAAACATTGTAGAAAGGAGAGAAATATTTTTGAATTAGAAATCTTGCATATTAATAGGACAGTTTTAAAGAGGAAAAGAAGTACCTCATAAATACTAATACTGTGAAAGGCAAATTTTCAGTCTAGATATATTTAGTTTGATAGACCATGTTACATATTTTTATTAATTATGTTAAAACTTTTTCCTAAAGGAGGAAAGATTTATTTTGTCTTAAAGTTTTAGAAAGTTTAGTTCATGGTTGCTGACTCCCATTAATTCTGGGCCTATGGTCAGATAGTATAACATGGTTGAAGGCCATTTAGGAAAGAATTGCTACATTGCACCAGACAGAAACCTTAAAGACAAAAACTTGGAAAGACCATGGCAAGAACAATCCACAGTGATCAATTTCTTTTCATGTAGGTCCCTTCTAAAAATTTACAGTACTTCACAAAATAGTGCACTGAATGTTTAAGTTCTGCCTTAGTGCTGTTCTTGAATACAGGTTCAGGATATGAATTTAATCAAAGATAAGATTTTCCTAAACGAGTAAAACAAAAGCTGAAAAGGAACAAGGGTCTTGAACTTAAGAAGGATAGTCCAGGGGATAAAGTGAAGTAGAGCTTGAGACAGGCTGGGTGATGGCACAGGCCCTTAAACCCAGTGCTCCTGAGGTAGGCAGATCTCTGAGTTTGGAACACCCGTCTGTAAATTGAATTCCATGATAGCCAGAGCTATACTGATAAACCCTGTCTCAAAAAGCAAAAACAAAAAAGATTGAGACTGTAGAAAATGACATACATATAAATTAATGGTACAGCTGAAGATGTGTTAGGGTTCTCTCCTAGAAATAGGACTCGGAAATAACAGGTAAAAGTAAAAGAAGGAATAGAATAATTAAAATTGGGAATATTGGAATATGGTACATTCGAGGACGTTTAGACAGAAGTATAGGTAATATAAGATAATGGAAAGGTGAATTCAGGACTTTGCCAAGAGTAGCAACTAAGTAGGTAAGTTATTATTAATCTATGTAAATACTAAATATGCAAGAGATAGTAGTTTTAAAAACAAGCTAAAATCTAGTGTTTACGTCTTACCATGGTATTATGAAATTCAGTCTTAATACAAACATTTAATGTGTTTGGATTTGTGATTTTTTTTCTATTGTTTGTTTCTTTCAAATTAGGTCATAACAGTGAGGCCTAGGGGCCCAGTCTTAACTTGAGGTTATAATAGCCCTTTTTCCTCAGCCTCCAATGTGGAGATCTCAAGCATATGCCACATGTCCTGGAAGTGTTAGCATCAGGAATAAATGCCTTGACTTTTAAATACTACATTATAGCCTAAATTATAACATGAGGAAAATTATTTTATTCCATGCCTCATCTCCACAGGGATAGTAGTATCTACGGAGGTAGTAACATAAGTTACTTAGTACATAATGTAAACATTAGATTATAAGATTTAAGTAAGAGATTGCAGTAATGATTATCAATTTATTAATCTGTTCTACATAGCTATGAGAAAATATCTGAGTGTGAATAAAGTTTCTTTAGCTCATATCTCTGAAGGGCCAAGACTAACTTTGTCTTCTGCTGGGTTCTGACGGGAATTACATGGTAAATGGCATCACTATCATTGGAATGCATGGTTAGAGGGATAGATTTCAAGTGAGACAGGACGTCAAAGAATGGGTTTGAAGAAGTGAACTTAACATTGGTAACATCATATGCCCTGTTATTTCCGTACTCTAGAAGCAGAGGCAAGAGGACCTTGAGATCCTGGCCAGCTTTAGCTAAATTATACTCTTAATAACTCATGAAGTTTCCACAACTGGGTATACTTTATAACTGTTTCTGTACTGTGCACATTGTTTTTGCACAAATTTTTCTCCTTCTACACTCTAGAACAAATCACATTTCAGACAAACTAAATTAATTTACACTCTAAAAAGTTCATGCAATTTATATTCTTTTATTGTAGCTGAAATAAACTTGAGTTCAACAACATAAAAATAAAACTTCTTAAATATTAACAGATTGCTTGACATGGGTCAAAACAAGAATCTCTGAGGAAATCAAATGTAGTAATAGATTAGAAATGAGAAACTTAATTATGAGATATAGTTAAAGGAATGTATAAAGGTTACTGCTTTTAGAAGGAAAGTCTAATCAAATTAATAGCTTTGTACTTTCAGAAACTATACAGAGTAAACAGATAAAAGGATATAATAGAATTTAAAAGTAAATCCACAAACAGAAACAATAGATGAAGAAATATAAACACACCTAGTGCGGAGAAAAGATTAATGCAATTTAAAAAGCTCTGGCCTAACCACACTGCTGAGGATAAAAAGACCAATAACCAACATAATATTATTAAAGCTCTCATTAAATACCAAATTCTGAAAATATAGCATTTTAAACACCTATAAATTTAGTGATGGCACATAACTTAACAGGTATATATTATGTAATGATAGTAATAAAAAGGACTGTCAACTTAGGGAGGGGACATTGGAGGGATTCCAGAGAGGGTAGCTGGAATAGATGGGAGTAGGGTAAAGTGATACAATTGTTTATCAGTTATTAACATTAAATAGTTTAATAGAGAGGACCAGTTCTTGAAAGATAAATCTCTCCTTATATTTAAGATTTGGTAGGCTGGTACAGTCCCTTTGGATATCAGTATGGCGATTTCTCAGAAAATTAGGAAACAACTTTCCTTAAGACCCAGCAAATACCACTTTTGAGTATATACCCAAAATATGCTCAATCGTAATACAAGGACATGTGCTCAGCTATGTTCATAGCAACATTGCTTATCATAGCCAGAACCTGGAACCAACCTAAATGCCCCTCGACGAAAGAATGGATACAGAAAATGTGGTACATTTACACAATGGAGTACTACACAGCAGAAAAAAATAACATCTTGAAATTTATAGGCAAATGGAGTAGAAAACATCATACTGTGTGAGGTAATCCAGACCCAGAAAGACAATTACCACATGTGCTCACTCATAAATGGTTTTTAAACATAAAGAAAAGCAGCCTAAAAATCACAGTCCCAGAGAACCTAGACAACATTGAGGACCCTAAGAGAGACATACATGGATCTAATCTACATGCGAAGTAGAAAAAGGCAAGATCTCCTGAGTAAATTGGGAGCATGGGGAGGGGATGGGAGGGGAGCAGAGAAAAATGTATACCTCAGTAAAATCAGTTTAAAAAAATCTGATAGGCAATCTAATATGAAATTTGTTAATGAAATTTACTTTGTAACTTTTTGTACAGTGAAAAATCAGGGTCCATACATATTCATGAATTCTGCCAAACACAAAAGGAAAAACATCTAATTTTTTAGTTGCAAATTTATTTGCAGTGATTGCGCATTCAAGATCATGTTTAAGGAAGCCACAGGTTACTCTTTCTCAGGAATATACAATAAATAAAAATTTCTTTAAAATAAAAGTAAGTTTGTCAACAGTATGTAAAAATATCAGTTTTTCATGTGGTATTTATTTTGGGAGATGCAGGATTTGTTCAGCTTTTGAAAATTAGTCTTACCAGTCATAACAATACAAAATGATAGAATAGGAAGAAAAAATTGACATTATTTATTTCTAATAAATTTAAGAAACCAAGGAAGGAAAAGCTATTCTTAACAGTGTTTACAAACTAACTTTTCTTAGTGCTGAAGAACTTAGTGAAAGTCTTTGTCTGAAATTAAGAACAAGGCAAGGATTCAGTCACCACTCCTATTCCAGTCTTACTGACATAGCCAGTATTACAATAATAATAGCCATGAATAGGCTTGAGAAAATGAAGCTGTTCACATTGAGTGTTGCTGTGATAATTGACAGAAAACTAAATAACAAATGTTTCTTATGGTATTAAGCAAAGTTGCTAGATTTGAAAATGTGCCAACTAAAAATTACATTAACTATTAAAAATTGAGTTTTATTTTAAAGTACTTAAATATTACCAAATATAATAAATGCTAGTAAATCACCAAAATGTATTTGACCTAGGTTCTGCAAACAACGTGGTTTTTTGATATACTATGTACATTAGTCAGAAGACTTTTGTTGTTTTTTTCTTAATTCATTCTTATTCAGATATTAGACACTGATTTTGCTGACAGAATAACTCGGAAATCCTTGTAAAGGCAGCAGAAATAGAGAACTCATGTTTCACAACTTTTGCATAGGTCCAAAAGTCATCAACATGACTTTTTTCAGAATAAAAGACATAAGTAATAAAATAAAATTTCAGGAACTTATTTCACTTATATTCAATTTCTTCAGTCAAGACTTTGACACAGTGAAATGCCTATTCAGTAGACATAAAGTTGTGTTTTGAAAATACATCTATACACAAAATGGAATATTTGAACACCCATATAAAAAACATATATCCTTCACACAAAAACGTATTCAAGAGGTGTGCCTATTGTAGAATGGAAAACTAAAACTTAAAAATATGAGATAAAATCACTGACTCCAGTTAAGCAATGGGTTCATACAACACCAATTGTTTGATTCATTTAAGGTATGGATTTCAGACAACAATTTTGCATTGCAAAAGCACTTAATAAAGAGACGTAAATGATACAGAGAAAAAAATCTTTGTAAAGCATACATTTGATGGCAATTGTATTTAAAACATACAGGACTCAAAATAGAAAAGAACAGAAATGGGCACCACATACAAAACTGGGGAACAAATTTGAATAGACACTTAATCCAAGGGCTAATTTCAGCAAGTTAACACCCAAATATTTTTAAACATCACACGCCTTTGGAAAATGTAACTATAAAGGAAACAAGCTTAAAACTTACTGTCCCAGTGTTTTCAAAAATTTTTGTGAAGGCTGACTCTAGGATTCACAAGTCAAAAGTACTCAATTCAAATGTAGATGAACAAGTTGAGTGTAAAATGATTTGAGAGTTTGGGGCACTATAACTTTATTCTATATTGTGGTTCTCTTTATAAAGGTACTGTATCAAAACTGTAGATCCAAACATCAAGCAACAGACTTCAATGTATGTAAATATACATAATAAAGTTCATTTGTCCTGTTCTATGCCTTTTGTGATTTGTATATATACTTGTGTTAAGTAGTATAGAGTTTCCCATAATAAGCTTTGATTTACCTTGGGTATCTTTATCGTGAGATACCAAGCTTATTAAACATAATTTTCTCCCTCATTTAAAGTAATTTTAAGTGTCTCTTAAGGATTTTCTTAATCTGTGATCTATTTTATTTATGAAGTATCTTCAGTTTTGGTGGCTAGGCAGACTGATTTTTATTTTTGTAAGTCCACTTGAGGATATTGGTCGTTACTATTGCTATTAATAGGAGCAATTTGCCTGTATCTGCAGATGTCAATGCAATTTTTTGGTCTTAATTCTCATACCTCTCTGGACCTTGATTTCCATATTAATAAGTGTGAACTGTCCACATAAATTTATAAAACATCTGTTACTACTGCTACGTATTAAGCGACATATATTTACAGTTTCTGTGTGACAAAATTTACAACATAATTTCTAGTATAGAACATATGTCATTTATGGGAAAAATATAGCAATGTCCTACTTTTAATTCAGGAAAACTAAGGAGTTATAGTATACCAAAAGAATCACACTTATTATTGCTCTGATGTTCTTCAACTACTAAATTTCAGAGAGAATTTTGTACTTAACCTAAATTTTATAAGGAATGAAAACAAAATCCATGTGTCTTCTGTCTGGCACTGCTTTAAACATATGCACTGCCTTAGAGTAAAAGGGTGGATAACAATAATCAAATGGGAGTAGGAAGCATGTAGGTGTTGCTATCCTTTTATCTGACAAAAAGACTTCAAACTATAATCAGGAAAGATAAACTTCATTCTAATTAAGGACACAGTTAATCAAAAAGATACTACTGTCCTGAACATATTTGCACCAAACTCTTTGGTACCCAATTTCATTAAAAAATTTACAAGTACTGAATTTAAAGACAAAGATTAATAGTAACCTATTGATAGCAGGTGATTTCAATTACCTCCTGCAAATGACAGATCATGTGGAAAAAAATAAGCATATTAGACTTAATTGACAAAAATCAAATGGACTTGACAGACATATACAAAATAAATCCACCCAAACACCAAAGAATGTACATTCTTTCCAGCAGCACATAGAAACTTTTTTTTTCTCTTTTTTTTATTAAAGATTTCCATCTCCTCCCCCTTCCCTCCCCTCTCTTCCACCCATACCCCCACTCCACCCCTCTCCAAGACAAAGAGCCATCAGGGTTCCCTTCACTATGTTAAGTCCAAGGTCCTCCCAGCTCCCCCTAAGTCCAGGAAGGTGAGCAACCAAACTGACAAGGCTCACAATGAGCCCGTCCATGCTGTAGAGTTCATGCTCATCGCCGTTGTCCTTGGTTTCTCAGTCCTCCTCCATAGACCACATCCTGGGACAAATTGCTATGAATTCAAACATAATGAAATGATTTCTTTTATCTGGCAAAAGTGCAATTAAACAAATTGATAGCAAACAAATCTGTAGTAAATGCATTTTTTGGTATAAAACATCATTGCCAAATGATGAGTGTAAAAAAGGAAATCAAGAAAGCATAGGTTTCCTGCAACTAAATGAATGGAAATATAACAGAACCTCAGGGATGCATTGAAAGCAAAGAGAAAATTATAGCTCTACATATTTACATTAAGAAATTAGGAAGTTCATAAATACATGTGATGGAATTCACAAATTTAGAAATCTAAACAATTATAATCCAAATCCAGTTGATGGCAAGAAATATTAAAAAATTGGAGCAGAAATCAGAGAAATTAATAGAAAATATAAAGAATCAGTGAACCTAAAATCTTTTTTTTTAAGAGGATAAACAAATCTGACAGACCTTTGGCATAATTAACCAAAACAAAGAGCACTAAATAACAGATTGAGAAATTAATAAAGAATTATTACAACAAATATCAAAGAAATTGAGAATGTTAACAGGGAATATTTTTAAAAACCTGTTCTCCAGTTAGCTGGGGGTGTGGATGGGGAAAATTTCTAGATTCAGTGAAATCAAAATTAAACATAGATGAAGTGAACACCTTAAACGTATTAATAATAAATGAGATTGAGACAATAATGAAGTCTTTCAGCAAAAATGTCTAGGGCCACATGCATTCACAACAAAATTCTTCCATTCTTTCTGGGAAGATATGCAGCCATTTTTCTAGACTATACAAAAACTAGAAAGTACTTCCAAACTCCTAAAATACCAGTATCACTTTTGCTACCAGGCCTATTTTCCTAAGGATTGACTATGGACTCAAAAATGCTCAATAAAAGTCATACAAAAGAAAACAGGCATGCATGCATGCAAGAGCTTGTATACTATGACCAAGTTGGTTTTATACTTATTGGTAAGCTTCATCATAATATGTGTAGTATTCATGTAAATAGGCTTAAGACAAAAATCAGATGATCATAAGCACACACACAAAAGGCTTTTGGCAAAAGTCAAGTAGGCTTTCATGATAAAAAGGGACTGTAAAGCTAAATGGAAAATACCTCAACAAAATAAAACCTCTATATGAGAAACTCATAGCCAACATATTAAATAAAACCTCTATATGAGAAACCCATAGCCAACATATTAAATGGATAAAAATTTCAGACAATCCCACTGATGTCAGAAGCCAAACAGGAATTTATACTATCCCTACTCCTTTTGAATGTTGTGAGGCCATAAGGCAAGAGAAGAACATTAAAAGAATACAAGTAGAAAAACAAGAATCAAACTTGCTCTGTGCAGAAGGCATGCTATTATACAATAAAGATACCCCCAAATACTATGCAAGAACATCCAGGAAGGGTAAATTTAGCAATGAGGCAGAATCAATTTGAACAGTACGCCACCACCTAATGCACAGAGGAGATCATGGACACAAACCCATTCACGAAAGCCTCAAAGAAAATAACAGCAAAGGATGTGAAAAACTTATACAATAAAACTTTCAAATCTGTAAAGGAAGAGATAAAGATGCAGGAATATAGAGAAACACCCAATGCTCATAGGTTAATAGACAATATTTTGAAAGTATTTTATGAACGTTTATTATAGATCCAATGCAACCTAAATCAAAACACTCCATCTTCACTGAAACAGAAAAAATAATTCTAAGATTCATATGATAACACAAAAGAGCTGAGATAGCTGAAATAATACTGAACAAAAAGGAAAATTCTGTAGGGATTACTATTCAGGTATTATTTTACAAGGCTATATATAGTAATAAAAACTGGCAGAAAATATGCTGGCAGAAAAATAGACATTTAGACCAGTGGAACAAAATTGAAAACTCAAACATGAGTACACATAACTTCATTTTTTTTTTTTTTTTTTTTTTTTTTTTTTTTTTTTTTTTTTTGGTTTTTCGAGACAGGGTTTCTCTGCAGCTCTTTTAGAGCCTGTCCTGGACCTAGCTCTTGTAGACCAGGCTGGCCTCGAACTCACAGAGATCCGCCTGCCTCTGCCTCCCGAGCGCTGGGATTAAAGGCGTGTGCCACCACCGCCCGGCTACACATAACTTCAGACATTTAATATTTATAAGGTGTAATAGAGAAAGTCTTAAGTGATGCTGAGAAAACTGGATGTCTATGTGGAGCAGAATGAAATTAGACTCATATTTGTCAATTTGCACAAAAAGTGACTCCAAATGGATTGGAGACATAATACAAACCTGGAATACCAAAACTGCTAAAAGAAAGCATAAGGAGTACCCTTTATGATCCAGGTGTAGAAAGTACTTTCTAAAGAGGATTCCATTTGGCCAAGAATTAGGCTTACAAATGGGACTTCATAAAAATAAAAATATGCACAAAACAAAATAATTGGGTGAAGGGATGGCTCACACAATGGGAGAGAATCTCCCAGCTGTATATTAAATAAAAGATTACTATCCAGACTATAAAACCTATAAAACAAAAATCAAATGACCTATTTAAAAAATAGGCTTGGAACCCAAAAAGAGTTCTCGAAAGAAAAATGAAGTCTAAGAAGTATCTCAAAAATGTTCATCAACGCTAAAGAGAATATGCAAATCAAGCGGGGTGGTGTGGCACTCACCTTTAATTCCAGCATTTGGGAGGCAGAGGCAGTAGGATCTTTGTGAGTTCGAGGCCAGCCTGGTCTACAAGAGCTAGTACCAGGTCTGGCACCAAAGCTATACAGAGAAACCTTGTTTCGAAAAACCAAAAATAAACAAAAATAAAAGGAAAGAAAAGAATAGGCAAATCAAAAATAATTCTGAGCTATCTTACCAGAGAGACTGGCAAAGACAACAATAAATGCTGGAGAGGGTTGACAGAAAAGGAATCCCACATTGATGGCCGGTTGAACTGAAAACTTGTGCAGCCACTATGGAAATCTGTGAAGAATTCTCACACACACACACACACACAAAAAAAAAAGCTAAAAGAAACCTATGTTTACCACTACTTGGCACATACCCAAAGGATACAACATCATACTCCACAGATTCTTGCTTAGCCATGGTCATTGCTGCTCTATTCAAAATACCAAATGGAAGCAACTGAAATGTCTTTTTTAAAAAATATTTATTTATTATGTATACAATATTCTCTCTGTATATGCCTGAAGGCCAGAATAGGGCACCAGACCTCATTACAGATGGTTGTGAGCCACCATGTGGTTGCTGGGAATTGAACTCAAGTCCTTTGGAAGAGCAGGCAATACTCTTAACCACTGAACCATCTCTCCAGCCCCTGAAATGTCTTTCAATCAAGGAGTTGATAATAAAAATGTGACTATACACTGTGGAATACTATTCGGTTAAAAAATGAAAACATTTAATTTATTGGAACTAGAAAGGATCATATTGTGTGATGCAGCCCTCAGAAAGACATATGTCACATGTTCTCTCTCTTTGCAGTCTCCTAGCTCTAAATCTTTAGATGTGAGTACATATAATGATAATGAAGTAAGTGCAGAAACCAGGAAATGAGACCATTGCAATGGTGCGTTGTTGTGGGATCAATAGAGAAGAATAGTATGGTACAAATGATCTAATTAGCAAAGAAGGAAAAAAAGCGAGTGTTCTCATTAGGGAGAGAGATGGGAGAAAAGTGTCGGGGAATGATACCTCAAAAGTCATATACAATCATACTACTAACTATATTTTAAAGCCCTATAATACATGTAAGTATATATAAATACACATACAGAGTTTTAATGAACACTTTTCATTTGTGATGGCAATGTTCATTCTAAGAACCAAGGAGCACTGTGGTTGAATAAAAATGTGACAATGATTCCCATAGAAATACGTTTGGAAGGTTGGTTTTAATTTGTCATAAAAGGATTTTGAAAAGGATTAGGAGGTATATAAAGGCAAACATATCATAATTACACTCAATTTCTCAACAGAAACTCTACAAGCCAGAAGGTCTTGGACAGACATTCTGCAGACACTAAGATATTGTAAATGCCAACCTAGACTAAATTGCCATAGACGAGAAAACAAGATATTCTATGACAAAACCAGATTTAAAACAAATCCAGTCCTACAGAAACTACCAGAAAGAAAACTACAACCCAAAAAGTTAGTTGCACCCATGAAAATACAGGCAATAGATAATCCCACACTAGCAAAACCAAAGAAAGGAAAGCCACACAATACCAACACCAACAATAAAACCATAAATAGCATATTAGCAATCTATGATCATTAATATTAATACCTGGACGCAATTGACCCTTAAAAAGACACAGGCTAACTAAATGAATAAAAAAACATGGAATGACTTGCTGCATGCAAGAAACATCTTAATTTTAACAACAAACCATTACCTCAGGATTGGTGTAGGATGTTCTTCTATTCATGTGTTGCTTTCAATGGTTTATGAATAAAGAAATTGCTTTGGGCCTGATAGGTGCAGAACTTAGGTAGGCAGAGAAGACAAAACTGAATGTTGGGAAGAAGGGCGGAGAGAAAAGGGACGCCATGGATCTTCTGCCTGAGACGGACACTGGTTAGAATCTTGCCAGTAAGCCACAGTCACATAGTGATACACAGATTAATAGAAATGTGTTAAATCAAGATGTAAGAATTTGCCAATAAGAAACTAGAGCTAATGGGCCAAACATTGTTTTAATGAATACAGTTTCTGCGTGGTTATTTCAGGTATAAACTAGCCAGGTGGGCAGGACAAAGGGCCCCCCTCTCCCTTGTAACACATTGAAGAATTTATAGTTATAGTTCTCCTTAGTTACAATAAAAGATAAAGTAAATGAGTATTATAACTGTAATTCTTATTTGATAACTGTTTTGTTATATGTGATTTTACTATATTAAAGTTGAAGCCTTTCTTTTTGTTTAAACAGAAAAGGGGAAATGGTGTAGGAGGTTCTTCTGTTCATGTGTTGCTTTCATTGGTTAATGAATAAACAAACTGCTTTGGGCCTGATAGAGTAGAACTTAGGTTGGCAGAGAAGACAGAACTGAATCCTGGGAAGAAGGGCAGAGTAAGAGACGCCATGGATCTTCTGCCTGAGATGGACACTGGTTAGAATCTTGCCAGTAAGCCACAGTCAGGTGGCGATACACAGATTAATGGAAATGAGTTAAACTAATATGTAAGAGTTGGCTAATAAGAAGTTAGAGTTAATGGGCCAGGCAGTGTTTAAATTAATACAGTTTCTGTGTGGTTATTTCAGGGGCTAAGCTAGCCGGGTGGCAGGGATAAACAAGGGGCCCCGCTCCTTGTAACACAGGATAAAGGGTTAAGAAAAAACTTTCTAATCAAATGGACCTAAGAAGCAAACTGGTGTACCTCTCCTAATATCTAATAAAATAGATTTCAAACTAAAATTGAAAGAGATGGAGGACATTTCATATTCATCACAGTGAATATTTGTCAAGATGATGTCTCAGATCTAAACATCTATGCCCCAAATATAAGTGCGCAAACATTTACAAAAGAGACATTACTAAAACTTAAATCACATATCAAACCCCACATACTAATAGTGGCAGACTTCAATACCCCACTCTCACCACTGAACAGGTCTGCCAGACAGAATCATAGCAGAGAAATAAGGGAATTAATGGATGTCATGATTCAAATGGACTTAGAAGATATCTATGGAACATTTCATTCAAACATAAAAGAATATACCTTCTCAGCATCTCATGGAACCTTCTCAAAAATTGACCACATACTCGGTAACAAAGAAAACCTCAACAGATATTTTTTAAAAAATGCAATAACCCCCTACATCTTATCAGATTACCATGGCATAAACTTAGAATTCAACAACAACACTAATTGCAGAAAATCTACAAGCTCATGGAAATCGAACAATGCTCAACTGAATCAATACTGGGTCAAGGAAGAAATAAAGCAATTAAATACTTCCTAGAAAACGAAAATAGAAGTACAACATAACCAAACTTATGGGACACAATGAAAGCAGTGCTAACAGGAAAGTTCATAGCACTAAGTACCTACATAAAGAACATGGAGAAATCTCACACTAGTGACTAAACAGCACATCTGAATGCTCTAGAACAAAAAGAAGAAGACTCACCTGAAAAAAGTAGATACCAGGAAGTAATCAATTTGAAGAATAAAATCAAATAAAAACAAAACAATACAAAGAATCAATGAAATAAAGATTTGGTACTTTGAGAAAATCCACAAGATAGATAAACCCTTATCAAAATTAAAAGGCAGAGAGAGAATACCCAAAATCAGAAATGAAAACAGGGACATAACAACAGACACTGAGGAAATCCAGAGAACAGTTAGATCATACTTTGAAAACCTTTACTTCCCAAAATTGGAAAATTTAAAAGAAATGGGAAATTTTCTGGATTTGATACCACATACCAAAATTAAGGCCAAATAAACAATTTACATAGATCTACAACCCTTGAGGAAATAGAAGCCGTCATCAGAATTCTCCCAACAACAATAACTACAACAACAAAAACACCCTAGGGCCAGATGGTTTCCATGCAAAATTTGAAAGAGGAGTTAATACCAATACTCCTCAAGTTGTTCCACACAATAGAAACAGAAGGAACACTGCCAAACTCTTTATGATGCTACAGTTACCTGATAACCAAATCACAAAAAGATGCAAGAAAGAGAATAATGGATCAATCTCCTTCATGAACATTGGTGTAAAAATATTCAATAAAATACCAGCAAATGAAATTCAAGAACACATAAAAAAAACCATCCACTATGATAAGTAGGCTTCAGCCCAGAGATACAGAGATGGTCCAACATATAAAATTTTGTCAATATAATCTACCCTATAAATAAACTGAAAGAAATAAAAACATGATCATCTCATTTGGTTCTGAAAAGGCCTTTGGCAAAATCCAACACCCTTTCAGGATAAAGGTCTTGGAGAGATCAGGCATACAAGAAACATACCTAAACATAATAAAGGCAATATACAGCAAGTCAACAGCTAACATCAAACTAAAAGGAAAGAAACTCAACATGATCCCACTAAAATCAAGAACAAGAGAAAGCTTGTTCACTCTTTCCATATCCATTCATAATAGTACTCGAAGTTCTGACTAGAGCAATAAGACAACAAAGGGAATCAAGGGGGTACAGATTGGAAGGGAAGAAGTCAAACTTTCACTATTTGCAGATGATATGATAATATACATAAGTGACCCCAAAAATTCTATCAGGGAACACCCACAGCTGATAAACACCTTCAGTAATGTGTCATGATACAAGATTAACTCGAAAAATCTGAAGCCCTTCCATACACAAATGATAAATGGGCTGAAAAAGAAACTAGGGAAACATCACCCTTCACAATAGCCACAAATAACAAAATATCTTGAGGTAACTCTAACCAAACAAATGAAAGATCTGTATCACAAGAACTTTAAGCCTTTAAAGGAAGAAGTTGAAGAAGATATCAGACAATGGAAAGATCACCCATGTTCTTGGATGGGTAGGATTAACAGTAAAAATGGCCATCTTACCAAAGCAATCTACAGACTCAATATAATCTCCATCAAAATTCCAACATAATTCTTCACAGACCTTGAAAGAATAATACTCAACTTAATATAAAAAACAAAAAACCCAGGATAAACAAAACAATTTTGTACAACAGAAGAACTTCTAAAGGCATCACTAAGCACTCGGGAGGCAGAGGCAGGCGGATCTCTGTGAGTTCGAGACCAGCCTGGTCTACAAGAGCTAGTTCCAGGACAGGCTCCAAAGCTACAGAGAAACCCTGTCTCGAAAAACCAAAAAAAAAAAAAAAAAAAAAAAAGGCATCACTATCTCTGACCAAGCTCTACTATAGATCTATAGTAATGAAAACAGCTTGGTATTGGCATGAAAACAGACATGTGGATCAATGGAATCTAATTGAAGACCCTGATACTAATCCACACACCTATGAACACCTGATTTTTTGACAAAGAAGTCAAAATTTTACAATGGTAAAAAGAAAGGATTTTCAATAAATGTTGGTGACTTAACTGGACATGTAGAAGAATGCAAATATATCCATATCTATCCCCATGTACAAAACAGTCCAAGTGGATCAAAATCTTCAATATAGATCTAGATACACTGAACCTGATAGAAGAGAACATCTGAAGTAGCCTTGAATTAATTGGCGCAGGAGACTGCTTCTTAAATATAACCTTAGTAGCACAGACTATGAGAGCAACAAACAATAAATGGGACCTCCTGAAACAGAATCTTCAGTAAAGCAAAGGACATTTCCAGTAAGACAAAATGACAGCCTACAGAACGAGAAAAGATCTGACAGAGGGATGATCTCCAATATACAATTCAAGAAAGTAGACATCAAACTACCAAATAATCAAATTTTAAAAAATGGCATACAGATCTAAATAGAATTTTCAAAAGAATAAACTCAAATGGCTGAACAAAATTTAACAAATTGTTTGACATCCTTAGCTATCAAGGAAATGCAAGTTAAAATGACTTTGTAATACCATCTTAAACCTGTCAGAATGGCTAAGATAAAATAGATAAAATCTCCTGGGTAAACTGGAGTGGTGTAGAAGGGAGAAGATGGGGGATGGGAACATGAGAGATCAAGAAGACCAAGATGGCAGAGGGACAGAATGGGAGAGCAATGAAAGAGATATCTTCATAGAGGGAGCCATTATGAGTTTGGGGAGAAATCTGGTGTTAGAGAAATTCTCAGGAATCCACAGAATGACCCCAGAGAAAACTCCTAGCAATAAAGGAGGGGATGTTTCCCCTTTAATCAGATTAGTGACTACCCTAATTGTCATAGAACCTATATCTAGTAACTGATAGAAGATGTGGTGAACCACAGCCAAGAAGCACTGGACTGAGCTCCTGGAGTTCAGCTGAACAGAGGGAGGAGGGGTCATATAAACAAGGTTCAAAAGCATGATGGGGAAAACCGCAAAGACAGCTGACCCAAGCTGGTAGGAGCTCAGGGACTATGGACTACCACCTGGGCAATCTGCATAGGACCAAACTAGATTCTCGGATTGTGGGTGACAGTTATATGACTTGAACTATTGTGTGGGGTTCGCTGGTAGTGGCATCAGGACCTATTCCATGTGTATGAGCAAGCTTTTTGGAGCCCATTCCTTATGGTAGGATACCTTTCTCAGCCTTGATACATGGGTGAGGTGCTTGCTTCAAGTTGGTATGCCTGTCTTTGTTGACTCCCAAAGAAGGCCTTATCTGCTATGAGGAGTGGATGGGAGGTAGTAAGAGGTAAGTGAGGGGGTGGAAGAAGGGGAGCTGGGGTTGGTACGTAAACTGAAAATTAACATTTTAATAAAAGATTAACAAGTAACTTTATTTAGACTGAGATGGATGTGTGTGGTGTGTGTGTGTGTGTGTGTGTGTGTGTGTGTGTGTGTGTGTGTGCATATATGCAGGCCATGGATTTAAAAAGGAACAAAGAGGGGTATAGAGAAGGGTGTGAAGGGATGAAATTGAATAGCTAAATGGTGTAATCATTTTATAATTTCAAAATAGAATAGTTTTAAAAACTGTATTTCTCATATCTAATCAAGATTTAATTAATTGTCATGTTAAAAACATTGTATTGGGTGGGGTGGTTGCCGTGCACACCTTTAATCCCAACACTTGGGAGGCAGAGTCAGAAAGATTTCCTAGAGAAACCCTGTCTCAAAAAAAAATTACTGAAAATCAGTTCCATTGTGATGTTAACCCAAGGTACCTTTTATGACTGTCATAAAAGGTTTATATTCATATTGTGTGGTAAAGTACCAAAATCTTTTGCTTTTCCACATTCTGTCATTTGATCAAACAGTATTGCCTGATTAATAGGATATGACAAAGTGAATGCCTATTGCAAATATCAAATCTTTTAATGTCTTGATTTCAACTTCATAGAAATTAAATTTTTACTATCTAGAAATAATTTAAAATAAAGACATTAGAGATAATATAAAAATGAATTTATAGTGTGTATGTGAGGACAAGATTCATATTTCTAAAAATGGATTTGTCAAGCTGTTTTAAATATTATGGGGACAATTTTAATAATGTAGAGTAATGTTATGAACAGATTCACTCTGTCTGAAACTCGTGAAAATAAGAACTATTGTAATTAGAAGTAAAAGTAGAAGTTTTTGTTCTTATATCTCATTTAATCCAATATTATTTTATCGTTAATTTTGATTTATTAAATAATGTTTTAGATCAGATAATAATTACCATTTCAGAGCACTGTTAACTGAAAAAGTCAACAAACTGGAACTACATATGAATACAGTTCTGCCACAGCTACATGCCAATGCAAGGCACATTTTTGTTTTCATAATCTGAGCTGGTTGTTATGGAATTGCCCATATTCATCTGCAGTCTCTTGGCCACACATGGAATTGATTTATTAAAGACATTCAGAAAACATTTCAGCAATGCCAGTAAAAGTGTCCTAAAGCACTTATAGTGCATTATAAAATGAAGCAGTGTGCACATTACAAAATTTCCAGGGCAGGGAAATAGAGGGAGGGCATATTTAAAATAACAATGACTGAAACTTGACTAGACCTAAGGAAAGAACTGGACAATCCAATACAGGAAACTTAAAGAATCCAGTGAACTTAAATATAACAAACCTACCCTGAGGCAAGTTGCAATTAGTTTATTAAAATTAGCATCAAATAAATGACTTGTGTAAAATTAACCTACTCATAGGTTACAAGTGAATATTTCAGCAAAAATTCGATGCTGTTGAAGGTCGTATAATGATGTCTTAAGTACTGAAAGAGGGGCTTGAGAGGTCAATAAATAAATTGCTGCTCCCCTCCACCAACTTGGGTGGACATCCCATGCTCAAGGGCATACCAGTCAGAAAAACAGGTAGGGAACCTGCACACAGAACTCTCTCACTCCCTTGGTTCAGTTCCCACAGACCCAATCAACTGCCACCACTTTCCTCCCCACCCCTAATTCAGCTGCTATGTCACAATTCCCAACTAGGGCAGATGTTTCTTGCTCAAGTGCAGGTGACACCAGCCAGATCAGGCAAACAAACTCAAGCAGAGATTCACTGGAGTTCTTGCTGTTATAGAACCCAGGGGCTTAGGTTTCATGGGATGTTGGTGCAGGCCACCCACAGTTTCTCAAAACTGCCTTCTGTCCTCATCACACAGAATTTTCAACACAGATGCTTCCTTTTTCAGGCCTGGAAGGAGAATTTCTAGAGGGAAACAGACCAAGCTCTACTCAACCTTATGTAATAAAGTAACAAAGCAAGTCAGAGACACTATCTACATTCTGAGTTGGGGGCCATTATACAAAGTCACGAAAACCAGGAGGTCAAGATCATCGGGGCCTTTACACCTCCCTGCAGATGGTATGATTATGTCATTGCATTTCTGCATACATAAAAATCACTGGAAATGAGCCAATTGCTGTATTCTGTTGATCCTAGCAGAGCACAGAGGAAGAGTGCTCGTTCCTAGCCATGTCGTAAGGAAGCTTCATGGAGGAGGATACATTTGAGCTAGTAAAGACTGGGAATTAAAGGACTATAGTCACAGGAGGCTTTTCATGACACCTGGGATCGACATGACACTTGGCTGAATATCCCGCACATCTCACCTTTCTGGATGCTTCACAACATCCATGATGCTTAGAGACACAGAAACGTCCAAGATGCACACTTACAAACATAAAGATTCTCCTATCTTGTACCACACCTCAGATCATAGAGTGGGGCCAATAGTGTAGTCTGGTTTGAAGAAGTGAGCTGATGTCCACTTTCATTGTCAGGACAAGATATGTATGGCCTTTTTGAGTTCAGGCTGCTAGAACCAAGTTGACCTAGTCCAGTCCAATCCAACCAGTCTGTCAAAAAAGTCTATGTTACACAGTCAAGGACATAAAGGCCTTGCAGAGTCAAGTGGAGGAACTTCTGGGGCTATAGAAAGAGATAACCAGACCAGTTTTTCTCCCCACAAGTGATGCAGCATACAACCAAACAGAAGTGTTCCTGGGGAGAGCCAGGCATGTAAAGGGTGTCACACTTCTACAGTGGTCCCAACTGGACTTTGTCAGGTGCCTACTCACATACATCAGCTCACACATGCCTGCACATGGAGGCCCTGCTCTGTGCACACTCTTCTGAGGGGACAAGGTTACTCCTGGATGCCTGACCTGAACTGACTTCTTGTGCTCTGGACTGGGGTTGGGTGACTGCCAGTCTATGGTAGGGGAGTGGCCAGAGGGCAGGCTACCCTGAATCCTGCTGCTAAGCCACCTGTCACTCACTGACGTGGCTAAGTTGGAAACATTTACCAAACCTAGGTCCTGGTGTGCTCTAGACCAGATGGTTCCCCCCGCTGGTCACCTCCCACTCTGGCTCCCTTCCTTTGTTGGGTCATCTTCCCTTCTTTCTTTTTTGCTTTTCTTCTTGGGCATCTTCTCTACCACATGCACATCCTGCTGTTCCCTCTGACCTCATTTGGGGTCAAATTGACTGCACTCTATGGACATCTGGGTTTTTTTTCTCCATCTCTTTCTGTTTCTTACTTCTTTCTCTATTCATACCTGCTTCTCTTCCCTCCCATCATTTTGAATCTGCAGAAGTTGTCTTTCTGTTAAACATCAGCCACCAGGCATAGTAGTGCATGCCCGTAATCCCAGGACTTTGGAGACTGAGATAGGAGATATACAATAAGTAAGTACTAGGCCAGTCAGGTATTAAGACATAGGTCTTTAAGACCCTGTCTCAAAACAATAGTAACAACAAAAACATGCAAAATAAGACAAAAACAAGCAGCAGCAGTTTTCGGTATATGAACTCTTTTATTGCCCTAGACTGATTTATCAGGCTGGCAAGGACAGGGATCTGGAACCTATGACCTTTGAATATGTCCCTAACCCTCTCCTTCCACCTATATATACAATTTGAATCCATATGTATTTAGGCCTGATACAGGAGTGCAGTGAGAAATGGCTTCTTTTCATACATACATCAGTTTGTTGATAAATCCCCATCTCCAGAAAGGATGCACACACAAAGGACACAGACCTCTGCATATATAAGGTCTTCACAAACAGCACTGTGGCAAGATGAGCAAGCAGGCAGAGAGGTGAGAGTCTCAGGCAATATCAGTGTACCTTATTCTATTTAATCAGTTCCTGGAACCCTAGATCCTAGGGGTCTACTTGGTTCCAATGGGCTTCAGGTTTGTAAATCCCAGTCTAGAAAGGCTGGTAACTTGATGAATCAGTAGGAAGCCCCAGCTTGGGGATGGAATGGCTGCTACCTCCTCCTCCATTCTCTCTGACAACATTTCAGGGTGATTTAAGGTCTCCAAGACTGTCTTTTGTGGCTCTCCCTGCCCTCAAAGAAGGGGGATAGATCTAAGGTAACTAAATGTAGGCTGTCTGGCTGTAAACCTGTCACAGTCCACTGCAGCAGAGCATGACCTGCCAAGAGACTATGCAGGTCTCCCTTCACAACCTTTGCCAGGGTGTTGAGACTGCAGAATTATTTATAAGAGTTCTCAAGCCTCTGTCCCTCCAAGAAGTCAGGAATCTGACCCTTGGGGCTCTCCTGTCAGCCTTTCATCTCATCAGACTGCCTCAGGCCACTGATGCTGCTTAAAATTGATCCATAATACACTTGGGAAAGCCTCAGTCCTCCTGGATTCCTCTGAGTCCCTTTACTTTATTTCTTTTTCCAAGTCTAAGTGCACTCATTTGCACTCATGAATACAAGAACAGGGCCTCTATGAAGCTTATGTGGTGTGGTTACATGGCCAGGGCTCCACCTGGGCAGCTGCAGTCTGGATCATTAGGCCCAAAGACTTGGTCTCAGAATGCCTGTGGCTGGCCTTATTGGGCAGGGGACTTCAAAGTGGTATGCTCATCATAAGCTGAATGGAGGATCTCTGTAGACTCAACGTCTTTGTGTAGTGCCTGAGTTCCTGAAGCCATCTTGGTCCCATACCTTTTCTTTTTTGCATGAGATGGAAGATCCTGGAGTAAGGAAAGCCAGTGGCATCAGTGAACAGGTTTAGTCTTTATAATTCTCAGAGTTCACCAGGAATACATGATCTGAAGCCTTAGGATTCTGTCCTAAGATGCTCCGTGTTTGTGATACTTTGTTCACCTACTCAGATAGACTCATCTCTTAGATAAAGACAACATTAATCCTGTGGGATAGTAAATGGAGCCCAACAGGATGAGGTATGTCAGCATGGCATGCCAGGCAGACAAACAGGTAGGCCACCCAGTCACAGATATCTCCTACTTCCTCTGCTTGTTTCCCACAGACTTAATCTGCTGCCATCCTTTCCCTCCCGATTACCGACCCATGCTGCCCTGTCCTAGCCTCCAAGTGGGGCAGACGTACCCTGCTAAAGTACAATCCATGCCAGCTAGCAAAAGAGGTAAGACACCCAAGCTCAGAACTTCCCATTCCCATGATTCCTACACAATCTCCCATCACCATTCCACACCCCACTTTGTCATGTCCTCAAACCTAACATGAGTTGACATTTCCTGCTCAAGTGCAGGCCATACCAGTGATATTTTATTTGTGTTTTAATAAATAAATATTGTCTGAAGACCAGAGCACAGAGCTAAGCCTCTAAAGGTCAGGGAGTGGTGGCACACACCTTAATCTCAAGACTCAACATGGTCACCATCCTGAGCCTTGGTAGAGATAAAAACTCTCTAGTGACTCTCTAGTGTTCAGTTTTATTTTTATGAAAGAATAGGATTTTATTATGTATATGTACTGTTCTTTAAATATCTATTCATCAGTTGATGTACATCTAGGTTGATTATATTATCTAGATATTGTAAAAAGATCTCTAAATTAGGCTGTAGAGTCCTTTAGGTACATACCCAAGAGTTAGGTATAGCTGGATCATAAGGAAGTTCCCTGTAAGCTTTTCAAGAAATTTTTGTGTAATAATAAGCAAAACCATATGAAACACCAATGATTTAATTAAATTAAACAAAACATTTAATTAAAAATCAAACAAATGTTGCACAAATTTTAATTGATCTTAATTTTAAAAAGCTGTAGTCAGTCAACTATCAGGGAGGGAAAACTGAAGGATCAGAGAAGCAGAGCAGCCAGTCACTAGAGAGAAATTTTACCTCTACTAATACTCAGACAAAAAGGGCAATCCAGTCCTCAGACCCCTCCTTAGGCTGCATTCTCAGACTAATGAGTCCTCAAACTGACTGCTTCAGACTCCACTGAGCTCCTGCCCCCTCCCACCTTATATTTCTCTTTCTACCCAGCCATACCACTCCTGTCACCTCTCTCCTAGTGCTGGGATTAAAGGTGTGGGATCCCAAGTGCTGGGGTCACCTTTGTGTGAGCTCTGTTTCTCTTTTAGACCGTCAATCTCATTTAGGGCATGGTGGCCTTGAACGAAACAAGATCCTTCTGTCTTTCTCTCTCATATCATAATCCTGGGATTAAAGATGTGTACTGCCACTCCCTGGCCTCTAGTGGCTTAGCTTTGCACTCAGATATCCAGGCAAGCTTTATTTGTTAAAACACCGACAAAGTATCACTACAAAGAATTTTTTAATTATTTTAATTTCATTTTACTTTCCAGCCACAGTTCTCCCTCCCACCCTTTCTTCCATAAGCTCGCCTTCCCCCATGCCCCTCCCATCCACTCCTCCCAACCGGTAAGGGCTCTGATGGAAAGTTAACAAAGCCTGCCACATTAAGTTGGGTTCCCCACCCCAACCCCCACCGGTGCATTAAGACTTAGCATGACATTCCAATAAAGAGAATGTGCTCCAACAAGCTAGTTCATGCACCAGGAATAGATCCTGGTCCAACTGCCAGGTGTCTCCTATGCAGTTCAAGCTTTACCACTGTGTCCCACATAAAGGGGGTGGGGCTAGTTTGGTCAAGGCTCCACAGCTGTTGGTCTAGGGTTCATGATTTTCCATGAGGATGGTTTAGCTGTCTCTAGATTTCTCCATCATGATCTTGACCGCCCTTGCTCACATATTCAATCCTCCTCCCTCTCTTTGGTTTCCTAGAACTGGGCCTGATGCTTGGGTATGTCTCCATCTGTCATTGGATGGAGGCTTTATGATTATAGTTGTGGTATTCACCAATCTGATTATAGGAGAAGGGCAGTTCAGATGCCCTTTCCATTATTGCTAGGAGTCTTAGATAGGTTTATTGTTATTAATTCTTGGAAATTTCCCTAGAACCAGGTTTCTCCCTAATTCCATAGTGGCTCTTTCAAGGTATCTCATTCACTGCTCTCCCTCTCTTCCTCCCACCCCCAGGAACTTCCTGTAGCCTCATGTTCTCATCCCACTTCCCCTCCCATTTACCACTCCCCCTTGTCCCCAGTATACACAGGAGATCTCATCTAATTCCCTTTCTCAGGAAAATCCATGTCTTCTGCTTAGGGTTGTCCTTGTTGCTTAATTTCTCTGGAGCTGTTGTAGTCTGGTTATTCCTTGCTTTCCCTCTAATATCCACTTATGAGTGAGTGCATATTAGAATAGATTCCCTTATAAGATAGATAATGTTGTTCCCAGAAGTTGTAGACTTTGAAACAAGAATTCTAATGACAGATACCTCCCTATTATTTGTTGGCTAGAGAAACCCCAGAGAAACCCAGAAATATATAGATTGTTGTAATTCATCTTATTTAGCCATCATACTTTGACGGTAATCCTATTGATGAAAACACCACCTTAGGTTACATGTCCCAGAGTAATCAAGATAGAACCTAACTGGTAACACCCTTCCTACTACCTAGTGTTCACAGTGCCCAAAGATGCCATACAGGCTGATGGGGTAGAAAATGAATTAACTATATCATTCACCTCTAAACTATTTGTGCTACAGTACTGACAAACTAGGCATGTCTTGCTCATCAGTGCAATAGTGGAGGTATGAATATTTTGAGATTAAAAACCTCCAAATAAATATACCATAATAGACAATATACATATGAAAAGCCATGGCTGGGAAAGGTATATATCCAAGTGATGAATACACTACTATTATTCCCTAAATGAAAATGTTGTCAAACTGCCTTCTAAATATGTATGCATGTGCCTACAGGCTAATGAAAGTCTCATTGAGAATGAGTTTTTGCAGAGAATGGTGGTTCATAAATAAACTTACATATGATCCAAGTGCTTAGAATTAGTTACGGATGACTGCTCACCAATCTATATCGTCTCCTATCCTATCCCTAAGATATAGGAATTTCACAAGAGAGAGGATGGAAGAGTTTATGAGTGTGAAGATGAAGAAGACTCAAGATGCACTGATATCCAGATATGACGTTGGCATTGCTATCATGAACATTGAGCATATATGGATACCTGCACAAGAATAGGCCTTCTAGCTTTTCATCACAAATAGAGGAGGATTTTATGAATCTGTAGCCTTTCTTAAGAAGCTAGTTGTTGGGAATTACTATTGGAGAACTGAGTGCCCCAGTTTCTCTCATGGTGAAGTCACTGGGATATAGGTAGAAAGAATAAGTGAATAAGAAAAGGAAAAAAAGTGGATATGAGGAACTAATAAAGGAATAAATACACTCACAATATATTTTGTATATTTAAGAAACCATGAAAGATGTAAAGAATAAATAGATGAAACAAAGTGAGAATTAATAAAGCAATATTGTCCCTTACTAACTATACACAGACAGCTCATGCTATCTGAAATAGCACTGAAAATGCATGTTCAGGAGAGTAATTTAGCTATCCAATTTTACTTATTTTTATATCATATTAAGACACAAATCATGATAAAATTATATTAGGAACACCAGACTTTAAAAAAATAAAAAAAATTGTGAAACATAGGATCCTATATAACCAAAGTTATAAATTCAATTCAAAAGTTGTTCAAATAAATACATAATAACATTTTTGAAAGAATTTTAAGACTAATGATTTTCTTGTGTTCTGATAATTCCTTTTGTTTTCTCTTGTTAATCATTTTGGTTGCTTGAGGAAATTAAATTTTAAGAAAAATATTATTGGCATTTCAAGTCATGTCACACAAACAAGTTTTAATTTTAGGTTAATGAATCTGCAGCTATTAACTATTAAAATAGTCTTTGTGGTGCTGGGGATAGTTATCTATGGCCTCATGCAATGTGATAGGCAACCATTACTCTAACTGAGCTATGTTCCCAGTCTTGAAATACCTCCTCTTCCTTCTTGCTCTTCTTTTTCTTTAGTTTGACACATACACATAGGAACATGGGTGAGGGGCTGAATCTTAAATTTTAAAAAATTGAGAATATCATGCATGATTATTGTAATTATGCCATTTCAACCCATCAACTCTTTCCATGCCCCATGTATATTCTATATTGTTCTCAAATGTGTGGTCTCTTATTTATTTATTGTTACACACACACACTCACAGAGAGAGAGAGAGAGAGAGAGAGAGAGAATGAGAGAGAGAGAGAGAGAGAGAGAGAGAGAGAGGAGAGAGAGAGAGAGAGAGAGAGAGAGAGAGAGAGAGAGAGTTTATTTGAGTATGTCCATCAGATTGATCACTTGTTAATCTATCAGGAGACTTGTCACAAAGAGAAGTTCAGTTTTCCTTATCTCAGTTGCCATTAATTGCCTTTAGCTTTTCATCTAAGGTTGAGCCCTCCTGAAAATTCTTCCATTCATATTGTGCTTTTGCAGTAAAGCAAAAGGATGTCTTTCTCAACTGAGTGCCATCTAAAATAATTGATGGCCATTTACATCTCAACTGTCAAGTGAATTATTCATATGAAGTATAGACTCTAGAGTATTTAAATTTGATGGACAAATATGACCTTCAACTATGTTAGAAGTTTCTGGCTTAAAGTTTATTTCATTTAAATTTCTTCCAGGTGCTTATTGCCTTGTGGTTGTTCCCTGGTTTCAGAGTCTGAGATCAGCATAACATTAAATGATACATGGCTGCTGACGATGGTACTCTCCTACAGCTCTCTGGAACTAGAGGAGTAACAAAATTGATCTCCTATTGATTGCAAAACTGGCATGAAGGAATAAGCATTGTTTCATCAAATTCTAGAACTAGATCCGAGGTGTTAAGGAACTTCAGACTTATGGTGTGTGCATGACTGCCAATTACTTCCCAGCAGGAACGTGTGCTTTACCATTGAATGGGAAGCCCCTGTTGTGTCCTATCCACACCTACAACCCCTTGGCAGTCAAGCCTTGAGGGACATTTGCACTTTGTGCTGAGTTAGACTTCTGTTTCTCTGCACTTTCCCAATGTCTTACCATCCCATCTGTGATTTCTGAAACTCCTTCAAACTATCTAGTTAGGATACAGAGTATATTTGCAATTCTTTTAAAATTCATTCATCATATGCAGAACATTCTAACTTGCCATCTTCATTCATCCCAAAATTGATGCTGAAATCAGTAACAGTTGACATGTTTTATTTTACCTAAAAATATGATATGCCAGTTTCTAATCAGCCAAAAACTGGTTGCGGTTGTAGAGTATGAAGGGTTAATACTGAGAGCAAAAATGTAAAGTAGATACTTGTGCAGAAATGGGATTCCCATGACTGGAGAAGGGATTAAGAAACACAGATACAGGGCTGCCAAGAAATAGAACTTTTCTTTACAAATCTACGTGGCAGGCAGTTTTGAGTGTCAGCTTGGAATACCATCTTGAAGTGGACCATGTCTCCTGGTCAGGAGAAAGTATGCTCGACCTGAGATCGGAAGTTTGTCCTCAGGTGATCTCCCTGAAGGAGTTCCCGAACAAATGACTGCTGAGTCACGTGCTATGAAGTCTGTTGGGGGCCAGTTTTTTTTTTTATAGTCTAGGCTATTGGAATTATAATGAGGTATGGATCAGTTCACAGCATGGCATTTCAGAGATGATGACATATTCAGAGACAGACTTTTTATTGATGTGATCGAGTTAAATGTGGCAAAGGATAAAGGGAAAGAAAAAACTCTTATTCACTGCTGGCAGGATTGCAAATTAATGTAGCTATTATGGAAATTAACTTGGAAACTCTTCACAAAATAAAAGTCTAATTAGTGTAGGCTACAACTATGCCACGCATTGGCATGTAGGGCAATAGTGACATTTCTTACCATGGAGAGAGTTGCACATCCATGTTTATTACTGCTGCGCTCACAACAGAAAGGGAATTGCCTAGATTTCAATCAAAAGCTGATGAATAATGAAAATGTCATATACATACATCATGGAATATTATCCAAGTGTTAAGAAAAATGGAGTAATAAAAATTGCAGAAAATGCCTGAGCATAGAAAGTATAATATTAAGTGAGATGATCCAAACTCAGAAGGAAGAAAGAATGGGAAAAAAATTCCCACCAAATTCTCTGTCATATTCTGTTCCAGCCTTTAATGGAAATCCATATATTTGTATATATGTATGTATGTGTGTGTGTGTGTGTATAAATGGGTATACACATAGGTAAAAATCTAAAAATTTAGAAAGGAGACCTAGACAGTATAACGTTAGGTGATAAGAAAGAATGGAATATAGAAAAAAGGCACAAGAATCATAAAGAGTATCTAAAGATATTTCTCCTAATTTCAGTCCCATTATAGTCACCACATCATGATGAATGTATGATTTCAACTTCCTGGGTACTGAAGAAGTAATACTATTTTCCTATTCCAAAGAATCAAACATGAATTTCCTTTGTCACTGTTTTGAGGAAATGATCTTGAAAGTTCATTTGCACTGTGGTGGGAGCTTCCAAATCTTGGGAATTCCCATCTCCGTCGCCTCGCCAGATACAGCAGACATAAACTAACTTATCCTGGTTCTGTTCATGCCCTGTGCTTTCCCCAAAAGATATTCAATATCTACAATGTCTTTAACTCTTAAATAACATCTTAGCATTAGCTTCATTTTTTAATGTTTCTTGAATCATACGTTGGAGGAATTTTGATTCTCCTAGCCTCCCACATCTTGTAAAAGTTTGGTTAAAGTTTGTATGACTCAAGTCTCCATCACTATACCTGAAAGACCTCTACTGTCATATGGATGGCAGGAATGTCTACTAAAAACTTGAGCAATATGTGTTCCCTCATTAATCACTGCTGCAATAGCCATTGAGAACCAGGAGAACTAAGTGTGGGAATGTGAAGTTTGAGACAGGCAATCTGGAGATAAATTCTTTAAAAATCAGTGTCTTCCCAATGATTCTGTGTTTTTACTTAGTGTAGCTTGTAGTGGATATAGTCTGGCCAATTCCTGAGAAACCTTCATTGCACTTTTACTAAACCTTCAAGGTGAATTTCTTCATTAATTTCTTTAGCTACTAGTTTTTAAAATCCCAACTTTAAGCTTCTTTCTTTCCTCACCAAACTGAAAGCTTTTTTTTTTTTTTACATTAAATGTTTTTTATTGTAGTTGAAATTAATGAAAACATTTAAGCCCCGTTTCAAGTGTCTGGAAACAGAAGAAGGGGTGTTGTGTTGACGTCGGGTGACCTGGTGTTTTCCTGTTGTCTTCCAGGCCTGGCGTCAAGGGAACTGAAAGCTTTTGAATCCTGCTTTGCTTTATGTTTCTGATGCACACTGTATTGCTAAAAGCAGCCAAAACAAACAAACAAACCAAACAAAACAAAAAACCCCTATAATACCACTTGAGTGCTGAGCTGCTCTGGAATTTTTACTATCATATTAGTTAGTCTCTTTTCTACAAATTCAGCCCTCCACAATTTTTCATATATGCCCTCATATGTAAAATGGGGCCCTGTAGTATGTAAATGTGATTTTCTATTTTTTGAATTTCTATTTCTTATTGTATGTATTATGTATTACCCTAAGTTCTATGGTGCTATTTTTGTTTAGGTCTCCTTCCAGGTTATGAGAAAAAGTTGTGGGTTTTTTTTTTTTTTGCCTGTTATCTTGGATTTCTTGGAGGGAATGTGTTCTTTGAAAACTTGTTCTGCCCTTTTGCTTACATTCATGTAACCAGCTGTCCTCTATTTCCCTAGGCCTCTCATATTCATCGCTTATCTGTGGTTGTAAAAGTTTTGTATGCTTTCTGTTATAGTCTATAATTTTGGATTGTTATGTAGTTAATCAGAGATGTGTTTGGTTAGTTCAGTATTCTAGACTTAATTTTTTCTGACTGTGGGAGGTACTAATATTGGAAGTTCTTCTGTTATTAATGATATTTTATGTGATTGGGACATCATGATGGCTGTTATACTGGTGATAGTATATTAAGTGTCTTCTCAAAATCAACAATTGCATTCATGATTGAGAAATTTAGATATTCTGTCCCTGGATTGGTAAAATGCTCATTATTTTATTTGTTGCTGTTTTTTGGCATAGTTTCTGCATAGTCCAGTATTCAGGCTAATTCAAATAATTTCTTAGTATATTATAACTCTACATTCCAATTTACACTGACATTATGTTTGATCTGGTATTTGTGGTTTTTATTATTTATTTTTATTATTTATTACTTATTTCAGCTTTGTATAGTTCTTTTGCTAGGTACTTTTCTCCGAGACTGATACTCTTTGCTGTGTAGGCAGAAAAGACAGTGTGTGCCTTCTGGGGTCTCTTAAGTTTCAGTTGTTGATATTCATGTTAAAGTTGTGCTGCCTTCCATCACAGAAAACAGGGATAACAGTAGGAAGAATAATCTTACATAGTATTGTAAATATATTTTGTATACATCACAGAGCTGATTAACTTGTTTGTGATAAAGTTATATAACTTCAAATATTATGCCAGTGGTCAGTCTATTTATGGTATTCTTTCTTTAATGAATCAAATTCTACAAACTCTACCAATTGCCAGGAGGGAGTTTATTAGCTTAGACAAACATGTTTGCATAAATTTTATCACCAATTATTGAATAAAAGATAGCTATTCCTATCTCAGCTTCAGCAACTTCAGTCTCTGTGAACAATTGAGTTGCTTCATAATGTGTACTACAGCAATCTCAGCTTCTATACCATTCAAATTTAACCATTAATGCCAGTAACACTAGATTTCACATTATATTTTGCATATTAGTACATATATGACCTATATCATATGCATATAGTATATAAGTTATAGAATAGCTAAGAACATGTTTAAACAAGTCAATGAACATAGAGTTAATACTGAAGTCACATGTAGAGTGCAGTGGCTGAAACACAGTATTGATGATTGTCAGAAGGTAAGAGATTAATTTAGCCACAAAGATGCTAAGGCATAAAACAATCAGGCACAGGTTCATGTGACAGGCAACTTTGAGTGTCACCTTGAAACTATGTACCATCGACAGGAGAAACCATGCTTGAGCTGAAGCCTGGAGAAAGCAAGAAGTTCTTTCTGGGTGCTTTTTCCAAAATGTTCCCTGAGAATTGTCAGAGTGATGTGTTGAATAGTACAGCATTTTCATCTAGTATTACCACTTCCTTTATAATCTCATGGTAGGAAGTTACATTGATTAATATGTGTATCTGGTAATTCTGATATCAGTTTGAATAGTCACAAATGGAGTTTTTAATTACCATGAATTAATATTCAGTCTGTCTTTTGATGAGCTGGTAAGTAGACAGTTGCTGATTAGTTGTTTAAACATGATACAGTGTTGTTCTACTTTGATCATTGTCCTCATGATGGAATAACTAATAAAAAAACTATTGCCTCAAAATGTAGAAAACTCAGGGTAGTATATACTCCAAAAGCTGCTATTCTAGTCAGCATTGAACTTTTAAAATCAAAGCACAGCCTGTTGGCTACAATCTACCCCATGACTTTCACACCAGAATTGCAATGGCTATGTGGCCAGAGAAAATACACATTGTTCTTTCTACATGGTGCATTTTATGGAGATTACTGGTGAAAGGTTTTTGGAAGCAAAGTCCAGATAGAATTGCCAAAAATAAGAACAATGTTTTTTTCTAGCTGATAATAAATTCTGCTGCTCAGATTAGAGCAACCATTCCTGACCCAGAGCAGAATAGTCCAACTGCACTGGAAGGCTGCACATGGTATGTGTTCTTTGAAGGATATGCTAGCTTGTTTGAATACAAATTTTATGTTTGTGTCTTACGTTATTTTGTCAGTGCAATTGAATTTGTATTTTATGTTATGGCTGCTTGTTTGTGGAAGCCCATAGTCTTATTTTCTTATTGATTGTGGAAGGTATTGGTTGCTGTTTTGAGTGGAATTAAATGATATTTAGTAATTATTTCACTAGACATGACAATACTTAAATGTAACTGGGTATCTGTATCATTTCACAAAGTAATTAGTTAAGGAAAATATAACATGAACAGTCCAGTAAAATATAAAATTAAATTTAAAAATTCTATCTCAACAATCTACATACATATCATCATTAAATCAGAAACCTACAATATGATTAAAACTATGTCACAGGGGCTAGAGAGATGGCTCGTCAGTTAGGAGCACTGGCTACACTTCCAAAGGATCGGGGTTCAGTTTCTAGCACTCACATGGCAGATCCAGGGGACCTGACACTCTCACAATACATACATGCAAGTAGATATCAATACATCTAATAAATAAACAAATCTTACAAAAAAAACAGTGTCACAAATTAGTTAAAACAGACACAGCAATTTTCATTAAAATAATGTTAGGTACATTATCTGATGCTTGCTTCTCTTCTTTGTGATGCTTTGTGTATTTCATTTACTAGCATGTTCCTCATGAGAATAAGGCCCTTCCTTTCTTTGTGGTATTATTTCCCATCGCATTAAGCATGAAGTTTTGATCTGTGTTAATTGAGGCTATTCCAGCCCTGTAGTCATCTATGACAAAGAGGGATGTACAAATACAAAGCATGCATTGACTTACCAGAGTTAATTTTTAGTTTCATTTTAAACAAATGGTTTAATTTGTTTGAAAAAATATATTATTTAGCCACAGAGATGCTAAGGCACAAAACAACCAGGCGCAGGTTCATGTGACAGGCAATTCTGAGTGTCAGTTTGGAGTGTCACCCTGAAACTATGTACCATTGACAGGAGAAACCATGCTTGAGCTGAAGCCTGGAGAAAGCAAGAAGTTCTTTCTCAGGTGCTTTCTCCAAAATGTCCCCTGAGAAGTGTCAGAGTGATGGATGTTTACTTGTTTAAACAGGACATTCTTTTTTGGCACTTAAACTCAAGATGTAGTACCTTGTGGCAAACTTCTCCTTATTAAATCAATTCACTCAGGCAAAGCATAGCCTGAATGTTACTATGCTGTCCCCTAGAGTGGACCCCAGATCAGGGTAAGGCTTTTCTCCATATATATTTAAAGAGATTCTACAAAACCCAGCTTTAGTAACAAATACAATTTAGTAACAAATAGTAACAAATTACAAATGGACCATGTGGAAGTAGGATTAATAGAAATGTTAGTATCAGTGATATCATTTATATACGTCCTTTAAGTTACAAAAAAGTGGGAAGAAGCTACCAAAACATACCTAAGAAGTCAAACACAGTGTAACGTTGCAACTTTTATGGTTCACATTTCTGATAAATATAGCTTAGTATATATGAAAGAAATAAATAACATTTTAAGATCATTTAATTTTTATATATGAGTATATGCCTGTGCGTATGGGTGTGTGTTGTGTATGTGCTGGAGTCCACGGTGTTCAGAAAATGGCATTGGATCTCCTGGAATTGGAGTTACAGGCGAATGTGAACGAAGGTACTAGAAACTGAAAGTGGGCCCTCTGCAAGAGTAGCAAACACTTATAAGTTATGTCTCCAGCTCCAAGAAACATGCAAATAAATATTCACGCATTTGACACTTGTAAAGGCATCTCGTCATAAACACAAAATATTTAAAATTAGTAACTGCTGAAAATATTTTTACACTGTTTATTAAATACAGAGGATGTCTTCAAATACTTTCAAAAGACTGAAAGGAAACTATTTTTATAATTCTATTTATGCAATAAATTTAACAGTAAAAGTAAAAAAGACAGTGTCAGTTTTAGACCACAAAGTAACAGGATTTGTCGGAGAATATAGTCACCAAAATTATAAAGTATTTTGGATGATCAAAGTAATCCTAGATAGAACTTCCGAGCTATTAGACACATACATAGAAAATAAAGTGGCAAGCATATGGGCTAACCTATACTATTTTCCTTACTTCAAAAGTAAATATGATTAAATTTGAGCATGGTTTAAAAATAAACACATGGGCTATAAACTTAGAATATAAGAAACCAAATATAACCCAATATAAGAAGATTGTCTCTGTCAAAAACCCAAGCATTTTCAGACAGGATTTTAAAAATCAATAACATAGCTGATACAAATAGGAGGCTATAGCAAAAACTGCCTATGCAAACTGTGACAAACAACAAAAACAATCAGCAACAACAGAACATTGAATATAACTGTGTGAGTTTAGCACAAAATAAATGAGAGACCAGATTAATGACCATGATAAATCTTTTTTTCATGGTTTATTTTTTTATATTTAAAAATTTCCATCTCTTCCCCTCCTCCTCCCCCTTTCCTCCCCTCCTTTTCCCCCTTCCCTCCCCTCCCCTCCACCCATACCTCCCCTCCCTCCCTCTCAAGGCCAAGGAGCCATCAGGGTTCCCTACTCTATGCTAAGACCAAGGTCCTCCCAACTTCCCCCAGGTCCAGGAAGGTGATCGACCAAGCTGAGAAGGCTCCCACAGAGCCCGTCCATGCAGAAGAATCAGAGCCCAGCGCCATTGTCCTTTGCTTCTTAGTCAGCCCCCACTGTTGGCCACATTCAGAGAGACGGGTTTGGTCGCATGATCCATCAGTCCCATTCCAACTGGAGTTGGTGATCTCCCATTAGTTCTGTCCCACTGTCTCCATGAGTGAACGCACCCCTCACGTTCCTGACTTTCTTTCTCATGTTCTCTCTCCTTCTGCTCCTCATTAGGACCCTGGGAGCTCAGTCCAGTGCTCCAATGTGGGGCTCAGTCATTTTCTTCATCTATCGCCAGGTGGAGGTTCCCTCATGTTCCTGACTTTCTTTCTCATGTTCTCTCTCCTTCTGCTCCTCATCAGGACCTTGGGAGCTCAGTCCGGTGCTCCAATGTGGGGCTCTGTCATTTTCTTCATCTATCGCCAGGTTCTATGGTGATATGCAAGAAATTCATCAGTATGGCTATAGGAACTGGCCCTCCTGAAAAGGCCAGTTCCTATAGCCATGATAAATCTTTTATATATCAAAATATATTACTCTGACTAGAAACTCACCAATTTCAAAATTATTGAATCAATTTCATGTTAAAAAATCAAGACCAATGGAGGGAGAGGAGATTAGGAATATTAAGAATATACAATCAAATTGGGAGATATTTAAAATACTAACACGAGTAATTATTAAGGACCATTTGGACATGTCTATAAATATCCCTGTCTTTTCCAGTCATTTACCTGTGAGTTCAGACAGTGAGTCTTCTAGAGAATTCGAACAGAACAGTGTTCTACTGTCAACAGGACAAAGATCACATGGGAAATGTTTATTCTTGTATTGCCCTAATTATTTTGTACAATGGACATTTATTATTTGAGACTTTGTTGTTACAAGAAAGGTTCTAATGAGCAAGTGTGCATGTTTCTCTGTGTGCACAGGTGAGCCACCCTGCAGCACAGATAAATATAAATAGAATTTACACTATATTTAGAATTATAATGAACAAAATCCCTTAAAATACATAGCACTTTGTATTTTCTTTTGGTTTTTTAAGACAGGATTTCTCTGCAGCTATGGAACCTGTCCTGGAACTAGCCCTTGTAGACCAGACTGGCCTTGAACTCACAGAGATCCCCTGCCTCTGTCTGCCAAGTACTGGGATTAAAGGCGTGCGCCACCACTGGCCAGTATATTTTCTTTTTCTTTATAGGGCACTATTGAATCATTTTTCATACTCTAACAGATAATTTGTGCTTTTGTGTTTCATAATTTTGCCTTTATGATTGAAAAAAGTAGTTTAAGCTAAATTATGTTTCTTTGATCATCTTTCCTGTTGAAAAGGTTTGCCATTTTGTTTCAAATTTCTTTCTATTTTTCCCTCTTATTTAGTACCTAGAGCTCTTATGTTTTCTTATTTTTATAATATATTGTTACATTCTTCCAGCCTATTCCTTATTTTTCAGTACTTATTCTGCTACAAGCTTAGTTGTGTATGGTTAGTAATTAGGATAGCACCATAGATATTCTAGAGTTAGTTTTTCAAATTTTACTTTGTAAAATTGTTGTTAATGTTAAAATTTGCTATTTAAGCACATTCTACTGTCTGTTCTTACTCCTCATCTCCCATTGATGTTAAATAAGAATAGATATATGTGACTTTAAATAACAAAAAATTAAGAAAGGTGTATTAGATTTATCAAAGTGGAAAGTCGTTCTATAATTTTTTTCACACTTGGACTAGAAATATGTCTCAACTTAGAGTGCTTTGCTAGCAAACCAAAGTCCCAGATTTATGTTCACAGCTACAATAAAATGGGGTGGGAGTTGATTAATATCGAAAGTTATATTGGTTTTCTTTTTTATTTTAATTTATTTTTAAAATTTCATTCTACCTTCCATCCATAATTCTTCCCCCATCCCTCCTCCCATGCTTCTCTGCCCTCCTGCCCCACTCCACCCCACCCCCGATGCCCTCTCCTCCATCCAACCCCTCTCATGGGAGTCAACAAAATCCGGCACATTAAGTTGGGGCAGGACCAAGCTCTCCGCCTGCATTAAGACTGAGCAAGGCATCCAACCATAGGGAATGGGCTCCTACAAGCTATCTCATGCATCAGGCATAGATTTTGGGCCTACTGCCAGGTACCTCACAGATAGTTCAAGCATCACCACTGTCTCCCACATATTGAGGGTCTAGTTCAGTTTCATGGAGTCTCCACAGCTGTCAGTCTAGAGTGGATGAGTTTCCACGAGCTTGGTTCAGTTGTCTCTGTTGATTTCTCCATCATGATTTTGACCTCCCTTGCTCATCTATTCCCTTCTTCCACTCTTCGACTGGATTCCTGGAGCTCAGCCTTGTGCTTAGTTGTCGATCTCTGCATGTGGTTCCTTCATTTCCTGGATAAAGGCTCTAAGATTGTAGTTGGGGTATTCAGCAATCTGGTTACAGGGGAAGTACAGTCTGGCTCTCTCTCCCGTATTGCTTTGAGTATTGCTGGGGTCATTGCTGTGGATTCTTGGGAACTTCCCTATACCAGGTTTCTCCCTAAGCAGACAGTGGCTCTCTCTATCAACATCTTTCTTTCATTGCCTTCCCACCCCGTCCCTCTCCCCACTCTACCACCTGGTTCTCTCATGCTTTCATCTACCACCCCTCTTCTTTAATGCCCCCTCACCCACTGCTAGTTTATCTGGGAGATCTCATCTAATTCCCCTTTCCTGGGTGATCCATGTGTCCCTCCTTGTTACCTAGCTTTTCTGGAGCTGTGGATTGTAGTTTGATTATTCTTTGCTTTACACCTAATATCCACTTATGAGTGATCACATACCGTGTTTGTCTTTCTGAGTCTCGGTTACCTTACTCAAGATGTTTTTTTTTTTTTTTCTAGCTCCATCCACTTGCCTACAAATTTCATGATGGCATTGTTTTTCACAATTGAGTAATACTCCATTGGAAATTTTCCATATTTTCTTTATCCTTTTTTCAGGTGAGGGGCATCTAGGCTTTTTGCAGGTTCTGGCTATTAGGCTATTAGGAATAATGCTGCTGTAAATATTGGTCAAGTGTCCCTGTGGTATGTTTGCATATCTTTTGGGTATGTGCCCTGGAGTGGTATTGCTGGGTCTTGAGGTAGATTTATTCTAATTTAACCATCTGGAAAGTACTGAATTAAATTATTCCAAAACTTTCTTTCATTGCTAATATTTTACAACTCTTGGATTTATTTCCCTTTGGCATCATACACCTCACGAGAAATGAATGCTATTTAAATATATGGATTAAACTGAGCACTGGAACCAAATGTGTTTATTAATCACTAGAGAAAATACTATGTTTTAGTAAAAAAAAAAAAAAACCCTGAAAATTCCAGTGATTTACAAATGTCAAATTTGATTTTTATGTTCATCTAAGATCAACAAGGAGATTCTTAGAAGTCTCTTCACCATCAAAAGAAAGAAAAAAAAAAACGAAAATGAAAAGTTCATTTTGACATGTGCAGTTTTGGAGGCCTTTAAATAAAATATTTTTCACATTTAATTGCCAACATCACACACTGACACTTATTCTCATCTCTGTATGTAGTCATATAAATGGGAAAGCGTCAAATCCTTTCTTCATAATAATATATTTTATTTGTGTAAAACTAAAGAGGAATGTAACAGAAACAAGTAATCTTTGGTTTTGTTTTGTTTTGTATTTTGAGACAGGGTTTCTCTGTAGCTTTGGAGTCTGTCCTGGAACTAGTTCTTGTAGACCAGGTTGTCCTCGAACTCACAGAGATCTGCCTGCCTCTAAAGGTGTGCACCACTACTTCCTGGCACAAGTAACCTTTTGAGTGAACATTTAATAAACAAAATTGAATATAATGTTCACTTTTATTACCTTCAATTTTTTTTCTTTATTTCAAGATACTTTCAACAACAGAAATTATTTGATTTTACCATAGCAACTAATAAGGGACAAGTTGAAGGAGGGAATCTCATTGTGAATTTGGGGTACTTGGCTTAGAATTATAATTGCAATATTTCCTGTTACGATTTTTAAACAATCTTACCACCTACTTGATCCATAACTTTCTTTTCTCATCCTAAAAACAAAGATGATTACTATTCCACTTTTCAGGTGTATCATCATACACACAAACCATTGTTTGTACTTAGCAGCTTTGTCTTTTTAAAATCACAGTTAGCAATAGTTTTATTATTTGCTAAATGAGCACATCATGAGTTTTATAAATTTAATATTTCCTTTAAACATCACACAGTGGGTAACAAATTCAGACCTAACGATAAACACTTGATTCAGTTAATTTGTTCCCATTATGTTCTCATTTTTTTATTGATTCAATTTGACTCAGTGATAAGTTAATAATTTAATATTATTTAAAGTGATATTTAAAATTATTTTACCAGACCCTTATATTTTACACAAATGATTCAGAGGAAAGTTTGAAAGTAGGAGGAAAAGTTGCATATTGAGAAAGCAAACTGGTGAGTTATGTTGTAATAGGAGAGGTGGTACAGCTGGTTAAGGACATCAGGATGGTGTGCCCAGTCCACTGTCAGTCACCTTGGAGATCATATCATAATACTGACAGACATCGTATTTGGAGAATTATATATGGTTTTTAAGAGTGAATGTTAAAAGGATTAGATTATAGGAAACTATAAAAGCCTTAATTCTAAATCAAAGTTTTTGATGAACCTGTAATTGCTATCCACAATACATAGGCGATTTCATCTCACAGTAGTCTATCAAATACCTCCGAGTAATGGTAGTAAATGAAACAGAAGGCTCCACAAGAAGTTATGATGATGTGAAGCACAATGAATAAAATTCAAAGAGAAATCGCCTCTATGATGATGACTGGGTAACATACTGATATATGCATATACAGAACATCATTAAGAATCATTTTATTGACTAGTAGTTTTTGGTTATTCCCTAGACCTCTGGGCTATCTGGTTATGTTGGTTATGGGTTCGTTTTCTAAAGTGAACCTTAGATCAAATCAGAAACTGGTTGGCTATTCCCACAGTTCTATGGCACCATTGCCCTAGTATACATTGTAGGTAGGGCATATTGTAGATTAAAGACCTTGTGACTAGTTTGGTGTCCATATTTCTCTTTCGGGAGCCTGTGGAGAACCTTCCCACACATAAGGATGAGGGCTCCATGTAGTCACCAGCTCAACCTCTTCATGTTCACTGAGTTGTGTGGGCATTGTGCTCAGCAATTGGGTCCTGCTGTCAGTTTGTGTAGGAATTTACATGGGACCTCTTTGTCCAACATCAACTGAATGTATCCTAGTACCACAATGGAAGCCTACATGGCTGGGGCTCCACATCCTTAATTACTAGAAGTCCTCTTTATGATGACTTTTTTAATAGGCTCCAGGAAGTTTCCACTGTCATAAGTTTCCATACCACCTCCTAAGTGCCCATCGTTCCAGCTATCTCTTCCTGTACTCTCTCCTTCAACCCTATCTCGCCCACCCCCTGCTCTTGTCTCTGCTCTCCTCCAGTCTGCTCATATTTTTGTTTTCCCCTTTCAAGGTTATCCTTGTATTTCCTCCTATACCACTCCTTTTTACATAACCACTTTGAGTCTATGGACTACAGCTTTGTTATCATTTACTTAATGGCTAATAGTCCATAATAATTGAATACATACTATATTTATCTTTTTGGGTCTCAGTTACCTCACTAAAGATTGTTTTATTTCATCCATTTAACATATATATAATATGCTAATATATATATATATAGATAGATAGATAGATAGATAGATAGATAGATAGATTAGGTTGTTTCCAGGTTCTGGCTATGATGAATAAAACTGCAATGAACATAGTTGATAAAGTGTCCTTGTGGTAGGACAGAGCATTCTTTGGCTATATATCCAAGATGGTGTAACTGGTTCTTGGGATAGATCAATTCCCAACATTCTTTTTTTTTTTTTTTTTTTTTTTTTTTTTTTTTTTTTGGAGTTGTCAGAACCAAGTATCTTTATTTTTTTTTTCCCTCATGGTTTATTTTTTTTATATTTAAAAATTTCCATCTCCTTCCCTCCTCCTCCCCCCTCCCTCCCCTCCTCCTCCCCCTTCCCTCCCCTCCTTCTCCCCCTTCCCTCCCCTCCCTTCCACCCATACCTCCCCTCCCTCCCTCTCAAGGCCAAGGAGCCATCAGGGTTCCCCACTCTATGCTAAGACCAATGTCCTCCCAACTCCCCCCAGGTCCAGGAAGGTGATCGACCAAGCTGAGAAGGCTCCCACAGAGCCCGTCCATGCAGAAGAATCAGAGCCCAGAGCCATTGTCCTTTGCTTCTCAGTCAGCCCCCGCTGTTGGCCACATTCAGAGAGACGGGTTTGGTACATGATCCATCAGTCCCATTCCAACTGGAGTTGGTGATCTCCCATTAGTTCTGTCCCACCGTCTCCATGAGTGAACGCACCTCTCTCGTTCCTGACTTTCTCCCTCATGTTCTCGCTCCTTCTGCTCCTCATCAGGACCATGGGAGCTCAGTCCAGTGCTCCAACATTCTTAAGAACACTGTTTTGATTTCCATAGTGACTGTACAAAGTTGCACTCTCATCAGCAATGGAGGAGTTCGTTGCCCTTGCTCCACATCCTTGCCAGCATAAGCTGTCACTTACATTATTGATCTTAGCTATTCTGACAGGTTGATGGAATCTCAAGGTGGTTATGATTGCATTTCCTTAGTGCCAAAGGATGTTGAACACTTCTGCTTTTTAATTTTTCTTTAAAAAATTGAAAATATATTCTTCTCTCTTACAATACATCCTGATCATAGCTTCCTCTCCCTCCATCCTTCTCACCGAGATCCACTCCCCGCCTTGCCCCCTCTTCAGAAAAGAACAGGCCTTCTAGAGACAATAACCAAGCAGGACAAAGCAAGATACAACAGACAAGGCAAAGGCCCTCATATCAAGGCTGGGTGAGACAACTTCATAGGAAGAAAATTGTCAAGGGCAGGCCAAGGAGTCAGAGATACACCTTCACCCACTAACAGCCACAATAAATAAGCAGAGAGCCTGACGCAAACACATGTAGGCTCTGTGCTTACCACTTCAGTGTTCAGCCCCTGTGAGCCCCGCTTAGCTGATTTGGTGCCAAGAACATTTCATCAATCATTTCTCAGCAATTTGAGAATCTTCTGCTGAAAATTCTCTGTTTAGATCTGCATGACTTTTTTTTTTTAAAAAAAAAAATACACTATCTGGTGTTTGTATATTTAGTTTTTTGAGTTCTTTATATAATTTGGCTATTAGATAGAAGACTTTATATTGGATGTGGAGTTGGTAAAACTCTTTTTCTATTCTTGTAGCTGCCAGTTTGTCCTTTATTTGCTAGAAACTTTTCAGTTTCCTGAGTTCCCATTTATTAAGTGTTAATCTTAGCGCCTGTTCTATCAAGTTCAGTTCAGAAAACTATCTTCTGTTCCAATGATTTCAAGGCTATTCCTCAGTGTTGCTGATGTCTTGAATCCATTTGGACTTGAGTTTTGTGCAGGGTGAAAGGTATGGTTTTATTTGCACTCTTCTGCACTCTGACCTCTAGTTTGACCAGCCCAATTTGTTAAAGATACTTTCTGTTTTCTGGCTTATTTATAAAAAAAAATAGTTTCAATGTGGGTTTGGGTTTATGCCTGTGTGTTCAGTTGATTCCATTGATCAGCATGTCTGTTTTCTTCAATACCCCAGGAGTCTTATTACTATAGCTGTGTAGTACAAAGTTATATCAGTGACACTGTTACCTCCAGCAGTTCTTTTATTTTGCAAGATAGTTTTTGATATGCTGGGGTTTTTGTTTTTTTCTCATGATGTTGAGAGCTTGCCTTTAAAGATCTGCAATTAACTGTGTTTAAGTTTCAATGGAGATTACATTGAATCTTTGGTTTGCTTTTGTTTTACATTAACAGTAAAAAAGGGCTATTTTTTTCCTATGTTAATCCTTCTGAGCCATGAGCATGGAGCTCTCTCCATCTTCTGACATATTGAGGACTTGAAGCTTTTGTTGTACAACTCTTTCACTTGCTTGGTTAGATGTACCACAAGGTATTTTCTACTATTGGAGACTGTTGTTAAAGTTGTTTCCCTGATTTTTTTTTTCAGTGTGTTTGTCATTTGCATCTAGGAGGGCTGCTTATTTTTCAGGGTTAATCTTGTTTCCAGTCACTTCACTGAAGATATTTGTTAGATGTAGGAGTTCCCTGGTAGAATTTTTCGGGCCACTTATTTATACTCTGATATAATCTGTAAATAATTGTACTTTGACTTTTTCTTTTTCATTTTGTACCTCTTTGATCTCCACCATTTTTCTTACTGCTCTAACTAGAACTTTAACTACTTTATGGAATAGATATAGAGAGGTAGTACGCTGTGTCATGTTCTTAATTTTCATGGACTTGCTGTAAATTTCTCCCTATTTAGTAGATTATACAAGTAATTACTACTACTGGGTATCATATTGTAAAGTAGAACTTCAGAAATTATGCTGGAATAAAGAATACACTGATTTTTAGTAGATATATTATCAAATTCTTCCATTGTCAATCATTACATAAGCCTAATTTACTTGGTATCCCTGGTCCTGTGTGTATGTTTTTGTGTGTATTGCAAGGCTTAGAATTGACTATAATATATATTTTCTGAGTCTGTGTTCATTTATTAAAAATTGGAACATAATTCATATCAATATCTGGATAATATCTGGAACTTAGTGTATGTCTGCTATAGCCATTTACTGAGAACAAAAGAGACTTTACCAATCATTTTCTAGGCCTATGAATATTGGATATTAAATACATATTAATAAAATTTGGTTTAGACTGGTGAATTGTAAATATTAATATACTTATAATACAAATCAATCAGTTCAATAACCTAATCTAAAAACTGTCATGCATAAACATTTCCTAATTTTACCTGGGTTATAAATGTAGACTAAAAAATGTTCTTTTATTTGAGTACTTGGGTCATGGGAATAACATGAAATATCATAGAAGCTTGGAATTGTCTGTGAAATATGAAAAAGTCTAGTTTTCTTTAGGAGAGTGTTCATGCAGTTTGTTGGGGGAAGGAGCAAAGAGGAGCATCAGTATTGAGAGAGGAATAATTAACCTGTATCAGTCTTGTTATTCTTCTCGGGTCTGATACGTTCTCCTTTATTCTCCTTAATAAGTGATATTACCTTCAAAAACCTAGATGTTTAGCATTTCTCTTTTTCTTGTGATTAGGCAACTGTGGACCATGCTGTTTGTAATCCTTTACAGTTTATAAATAACTAGTACTTGAATATTGATTTATGTTAGCTTTTATTTCATTATACTCTTTCCTCTTTCCTTTCTATTTTTTAATTTTCAGGAATAAAGTGGTTGTTAGTAAAAACACTAACAACATCATAGCAAAATGAAGTTCTTCCTTCTGCTTTCCCTCATTGGGTTCTGCTGGGCTCAGTATGACCCACACACTCAGTATGGACGAAGTGCTATTGTCCACCTGTTCGAGTGGCGCTGGGTTGATATTGCCAAGGAATGTGAGAGATACTTAGCTCCTAATGGATTTGGAGGGGTACAGGTAATATTTGTTCACAATTTAAATGCAGAGTTCACTGTGCATATATAAATTTGTTTTCTATATATTTTGATTATTTTTAGCAAAGTTTTATTTCACACATAACTTTCTTGAGGAATAAAAAAGTTTAGGGGATGGTAACTTTGTTTTTTGTTTTAGGACACCAGGAGGTCCTCTCCATTGTGCTGTCAATGATTTTAGTGGTTCTAACACAACAGGTCCACAAGCACACAGCCTAAGAATTGCAGGATCATTCATATTTTTCTAAAGGGTTTATTTATTAATTTATTTAAAGGGTTTATTAAGTAAACTATAATCTGATAATGTTGGTTGTTTTATTTGTAGGTCTCTCCACCCAATGAAAATCTGGTAGTTAACAGTCCTTCAAGACCTTGGTGGGAAAGATACCAACCAATTAGCTACAAAATTTGCTCAAGGTCTGGAAATGAAGATGAATTCAAGGATATGGTGACTAGGTGTAACAATGTTGGTGTAAGTGAAGTCATATTTCTTTTGAAGTCATTATTTGAAAAACCAATTTCAATCTTGTATTTCTTATACTTCTTGAAAAAATGCTTCATACTTTAATTTTTGTTTATATTTTAGTTATAGCTCAAAAGTAACTACTGCTTTATGGTCATGAAAATTTCTTTTATATAAACCATTTATAGAAGAACACTTGTAAAGAACAACTTTGTCTATTAATCCTCACAATCACACTCCCTTTCTACTATCCCTTTTTCTAGTCAGGAATTAGAAATTTCAGACTCAATATTTACTGCCATTTTATGATAAATAACTATTTCTCTTTTTAATATAGATCAGTATCTACCTTTTTCCCCTTCAGATATTAAAAATGACTCAAATTAACTCCTTTTAAAATCAATAATGTCCAAATTTTAATACAATTCTAGTTTTTTTTTTTAAACACTACGTTTCATTTGATTTTTTAGTGATAACAGTTTCTGGCTTTCCACTTATTTTTTTCTGTAAATCTTCAACTAAATATTAGGGCTGTTTGTGATCTTCATTCTACATTGGTTTTCTTTCACACATGACTTTTTGTATTGTCTAAGATTAAACTATAATGTATCAATATCTCTATCTATCATCTATCTATCTATCTATCTATCTACCTATCATCTATCTATCTATCTCTCTATCTATCCATCCATCTATCTATCATCTATCTCATGCTTTCTGTAAAGTTTAATTACACACATTTTATGTCCTCTAAATTGAACTGAAGCACACTTTTCTCTTCCAGGTCCGTATTTATGTGGATGCTGTCATGAATCACATGTGTGGAGTAGGGGCCGAAGCAGGAACAAGCAGTACATGTGGAAGTTATTTCAACCCAGGAACCAGGGACTTCCCAGAAGTTCCATACTCTGGTTGGGACTTTAATGACGGCAAATGTACGACTTCAAGTGGAGGCATTGAAAGCTACAATGATGCTTCTCAGGTGAGGAAGATGATCAGAATTTAAAGAAAATCTGCCCTCAGTATGTACATAGATCTTTTAGAATACTATTTGAAACACAGTTTAGAATCCTTAGTAAACACATTACTAAAATCTAGAAATGCAAATCAGTCTTTAAAAAGCTTCTCCTAGTTATTTAATGGCTCAAGGAAAGTGCTTTAAATATTAGAATTTCTGGGTTTGACTATTTTACCACATTAAAAGAAAGAAAGAAAGACAAGAGAGAGAAAGAAACAAAGCATTTTCTCAATCAACTCATAATACTAACTAGTTATTTCCTTATAGTTCAGTCTTCATAATGGAAAATATTCTTAAGTGTATTCACAGTAGATTGTGAATGTTCCCAGTGTCCCATAAACAGGCTTTATGAAGCTTCCTATAGACATGAATATGCGAATAGTCAAAAAGATTCTCAGGTGACAGGTAACATTTGAAACAATCACCATTTTGTTTTGCTTGCTTATTTGTTTGTTTCAATAGGTCAGAGATTGTCGTCTGTCTGGCCTTCTGGATCTTGCACTTGGAAAAGACTATGTTCGTACCACATTGGCTAACTATTTGAACCGTCTCATTGACATGGGTGTAGCAGGGTTCAGACTTGATGCTTCTAAGCACATGTGGCCTGGAGACATAAAGGCAATTTTGGACAAACTGAATAACTTAAATACACAATGGTTCTCTGAAGGAAGCAGACCTTTTATTTATCAAGAGGTAAAGTAATCCATTATATGTGTATATGTAAATGACATCATTTTTGTTAATCAGAAGATGGATGGAAGATTTTCTTAAATACAATTTCAATAGGTTAATGTCTGAGTGCTTTATGAAATGTGAAATTTATTTAACACTTTTATTGAGTGATAATAGGTTTAATTCTTTATCAAAAAAAGAGTCTAAGGGAGTGTAGAATATTTGTGTAGCCTGTGACATTACTGGGTCATTTAGTGTATACTCAGAGACAATTATCCTTGTCATTGACTTCAGCCAGTCTTTCTAAATTTAACTCTTGTCTGAGGTATTAAGTGTGTAAATTTGGGTAAACGGATTAATATTTCTGTTCACATTTTTCATGTAAAGAGGTTAGAATTGTTTTTTATTTGATTTCATTGAAAAACTAAATAAATTTGTAAGTGTTGAAATTGTTTATCTGACAGAAAGTAATTTGTATGAACTTCTAAATTTTCAATTATATGTTAAATTGAAATATGTCAGCCTTCTTAATTGAGCAAGAAATGGCACTGACATTAAGTTTCTTTCAATAGTGATGCATATGCTTTATAAAGAATCAAAGAAAATCTGTTAAAGCATCAAAGATGTAAGGGATTTATAGGATATGATTTTGGCATTAAACATTTTAATATTACTTTATCCAACGGACACTTTTCCCCTTTATCTCTACTAGGTGATTGATCTGGGTGGTGAGGCGATTACAAGTTCTGAGTACTATGGAAATGGCCGTGTGACAGAATTCAAGTATGGAGCAAAACTGGGCAATGTGATCCGCAAGTGGAATGGAGAGAAGATGGCCTACTTAAAGTAAATACATCAGACTCTGTCATTGTGTCTGTCACATATCTGTTGTCATCCCAATACATGGTCCTCTTAGAACATTGGAATTTATTAAATATTTACCAAGAAGTTAGCTATCAAGAAGATTCACTGCTTTCTAAGTTACAATTAATCATCTGGAATTAATAATTTTTACTTTAAATGTCAATAACAAAGGAGGCATTCTAGAGATACAAAATATCACCTAGAGATTTTTTTTTCTGTCTGAGATATGAGTCAATCAGATTTTGGTAATTATAATCTTCTAAAGTCAGATATTACTTTAAAACCATTTTACTCATAAAGAAAGCTATAATGTGGCAATTTTGTTCTACTTATATATTGCAATAACTAATTTGAAATGTTTAACTGTTTATAATACAGAGCGAAATATTCAATCTTATTTTGTTTTTCATTTTACACAATGTGATATGGAATTTTTACCCTTCTTGAGTTTATCTACATTACAATGTTACAGAAGCAATGTGGATGAAAAGCTAATAATAGCATACATAGAATCATGAACCATGTTAGACAATTACATATGTGTATATGCATATGGAAGAATGTTTTCCTGTGGAATAATCATTTAGCTTGAGAATCAATAGTTAAATCTAAATAGAAAGAAATACAGATTTAGGGTAACCTAAAGGTGTTGTAAAATAATAATATATTTATATTTTTTTAAAAAATAGAAACTGGGGCGAAGGTTGGGGTTTCATGCCTTCTGATAGAGCCCTTGTCTTTGTGGACAACCATGATAATCAGCGAGGTCATGGGGCTGGAGGATCATCCATCCTGACATTTTGGGATGCTAGGTAAATAAAAACCATTCTTTGATGATTTGTTACTTGCCCTTTAGCGATTTAAGTTTTCTATTCTTCTGTTATAATATTATTTTGTGATTTTCAGACTTTATAAAATGGCAGTTGGATTTATGTTGGCTCATCCTTATGGACTCACACGAGTAATGTCAAGTTATTATTGGCCAAGATATTTTGAGAATGGAGAGGTAAGTTTGAATGCATTTTTTTCCTAAGAAAAGGGAAGCAGTCATGTTTCAATTGGACATAAAAATTTTTCGTAAAATACATGCCATCAAATATTTATTTACTGTAGTGTTAGCAATATAAGCTTATTACAGAAGTATCCACTGCTTCATCACTAGGAAAAAACCTTGAAAATTGTAGAACAAGGTACATAAAGCAAAACACAGGCATCTGATCATACTTACCTTGTCTATTTGATATGAAGGCTGTGCATGGTAATACCTTTAAAGAAGGGAAACAAGTTTGCTTAATGCTATACTGGAGTCCTGCCTCATCTCGGGCATCGCACCAACCAGGGCTGAAAGGATAGTTGAAGCACAGCTCATTTATTAGGAAGAAGCAGCTGATAGTTATAGCCCAGGAAGAATAGCCAGTTGGAATCATGTGGTGATATACCTTTGGGGCCAGGAGAAGGAACTCCATAAGGTCATGTAGAAAAGAAAGAATATTTTAGTGGTCAGATAAATGGCAACCAGTCCTCATGGCCTTGGAGATGCATGCACTTATTAGTTGCTATATGCACCAAGAAACTACACCCAGGGATGTCTATCTGCTGAGGTCTGTTGGCATCCGAGGAAGGCAGGGATGGGTGTGGAGTTGAAGGAAGAAGTGGCCAAATCTTACCTCTCAGAATGAGAAAAATCTAGGTTTCAGGCATGCTTCAATACCTTAGCTTCAGGCCAGTCCTGTAGTTTAAAACTTGACCAAGATAAGTATTTGCTATGCACTTTTACATTTTTCAATGGAATGGAAAGAAATCATTCAATTTAACTGAGTTTATCTTAAAAAATATGCCTACAAAATTATGTTAAACTAAGCAAACAAATTTGAAGACTCATTCAGGAAATCTAAGGATTGCATATGCAATACATTAATCTGAACAATTTCAAAAAGCAGTAACGGTCTAGGGAGATGACTTAGAAGGTAATACTCTTGTAGGAGGAACAAGTGTTCAGTTCCTTGACATCTTGCAATGCTGACCAGTTTGTCATCTCACCTTTAACACAATTGCCCAATAGGTGGAGATCACAGTTTTCTGGACCACCAAAATGGCTAGCTCTGGGTTTATGGGAGAAACCCTTCCTGTATTGACAATGGAGAGAATGCTTGTTCAACTGTTTTAAGGAAGATGTGCCAATGTGTTGACAATCATAAAATGCATATTAAAATTTTGGAAAATTTATTATAGAATATCAGGATATATTTATTAGTACTTTTATTTAAAAGATGGTATGGAACATAAACTAATATAAATTTGGAAATTAACTATACTTGTTAAAGAATTTTACAGACATCATATTTTTTATAACAACAAACTGTTATTTCTATTTTAGAAATGATGAAATTTAGGCCTAGAGAACTTACAGATGTTTAATGAGCTTTTTAAAATAATTGGTAATGAAACCTTCTCTTTAATCTTTATCTTTCTGGTACAAATGCTCTTACCACTTTTGTGACATTAAAGAAGTAAGAGAGATAATAAGAAGTTATTGTAGGAAAAGGCTTGAGTGAATAAAAACGTGTAATTCTTTGAAATATGGCTCTAGAAAAATATGGTATATATACTCAAATAGGAAGAACTCAGTAAAGGTCTGTATAAATGTTGAAGAAGTTAGACACTAAGTAGATACTTTAGAAACTCAAGTAGCAGATTTTTTTTTTTTAGTTTAGCACAATGGAAGTGAGAATATGCATGATAAAATCCTGAAAAGTTTCTCTTTAATTAAGGATGTCAATAATTGGGTTGGACCACCAAATGACAATGGAGCAACCAAAGAAGTGACAATTAATGAAGATAGCACTTGTGGCAACGGCTGGGTCTGTGAACATCGATGGCGCCAGATAAGGTTAGGAGTGTCTAATACATACCTTGTCTAATAAGAAAATTGTTTAACTTTTTGTTTTAAATTGTTGAATATAAAGGGTACGAGCATTTTACATGATATTGTGCTTTTAGGAACATGGTTGCCTTCAGAAACATCGTCGGTTTTGAGCCTTTCTCAAACTGGTGGGATAATGGCAGCAATCAGGTAGCTTTTGGCAGAGGAAACAAAGGATTCATTGTCTTTAACAATGATGACTGGTAAGTGGAAATCAATTAAAGTAGGATTGTATATTCTTATATTTTTAGACACTTCCTTTCACTTCCTGTTCGTTTGTAGCTGAAAATATTTTCATTGATAGATTTAAATAAGTATAGTGACTTGAAAACTAGAAAAAAAATGATGCTCGTTCTTTACTTGTTTCTACATTTTTGTAGATTCCAAGTAGAGTTTTAGTATTGTTCTTTATTCTTACACTGTCATGTGCATATATTCTCATTCATATACTCATCTGTACAAAGCATATACACATTCAATAAAAATCTTAATAATCAGCACAAATATGGACATTATATTCAAAGTACATCCCCATTTCCTAGCTCTGTATCACAACTATTTCTTTTTCTGTTTCCTTGTTATCTAATCTTAAATTCTCTGCTGTTGTGTGATGATTAGTTTCAATGCATTTGTGTACTTGCTACGGCTGATGGTTTTCCTCAGGAGGCAGTTGAGTTTGGTTCTACAGATTCCAAAGGTTGGCCTTCCATTTTTGATCCATGCTTCTTTTTTTTTTCCTCCTTTAACATTTTCCTATATATACAACTATACTTAGAGAATCTCAGTGCAAGTAGTTGAAAATCTCAGTTGCAAGTTTTTTTTTTCTCATTTGGATTATTTTATGAGTTTCTTTTTTGATGCTGTGATTAAATAGCATGAACAAGTCAACTTACAGAAGAAAGATTTCATTTGGGCTTCCAAATCCAGGGATTAGAGTTTGTGAGAGCAAGGCATGAAGACAGGAGCCCTTATGGCTTACACTATGAACCACAGTACAATACAGAAAGAGCTGATTAGAAAATGTAGGAGTCTTTTTTTCCCTCAAGGTCTGTTTTCAGTGACACAATTTCTCCAATTATCTATGTATCTATTTATCTATATCTATCTATCTTGGTTCTAAGTTTTATTTTTTAGTACCAAGGTTAGGACATTATTTAATTTGGAGATAGTCTGTTTTCGTGAAGTTGCCTTTGTTGAACTTGACTTTTTACTTTTTACCTTTTCAGGGCTCTGTCAACAACTTTACAGACTGGTCTCCCTGCTGGCACATATTGTGATATCATTTCTGGAGATAAAATTAATGGCTATTGCACCGGAATTCAAGTCTATGTTTCTGACGATGGCACCGCTCAATTTTCTATTAGTAACTCTGCTGAAGACCCATTTATTGCTATCCATGTGGAATCAAAAATATAAAATTTAAAATAAATACATACTGAGAGCATCAAAAAAATCATTTGTAATTTTTTTTGCATAATTTAATTTTTATACTTCAGCCACATTTAGCAAAATCTATTACAGCAATAATACTGAATTGGTAAAAAAAAAAAAGCACATTAAAATCGTATATAATTTTAAGAAAGTTACATACAGGTTTTTAATATATTTTAGAAGATTATCTTTCAATTATTTGTCAAAGGCAATTCCCAGATTTAAGAGGATGTCCTGTCAGATATTGTTTTATCACAAGTACCTTTTGTTTCATAGTACCCTAATGTCTCTTCTTTATTGAATATATTTTTCTTTATTTCGTATATAAAGTACATATGTACATGTAATTATTTTATTCTATTCACTCACTTATCTTCCGTTATTTTCTTCCATTTTCTACCAGATTCCTTCTTCTTCCTGACAAATCACTTACTCCTCCATTTTTTTTGTCTTTCTTTTAAAGGTCTGATGTGTAAATTTCCAGCTCTCCATACTGTTTATTTTGTTGACTCTGAAGAAATCCTGCCTTAGAGAATTCCTTTTAAGACCTGGAAATTACTTTAGTGACTTTGTCTTTTCAAGCAAATGTTCATTTCCACGCACTGAAGCCTGTGATGTGTGGAACAATCCCTTAGGACAGCTCTTTTATTTGGTCCAGTCATTAACAATAGGCTTTTCCTTAAGGATTACAATTGCTTTTCATGAACTGGCCTTATATCTGTATTTGTGAGCCATTTATCCTCCCAAACTGAACATTTTAAATATGTATCTTTCTACTATATTTATTGTTCTCTTCTATATGGACCTTGATTAGAATGGCGAGAAAAATCATTCTGTAAGCCCTGGTCTCTGGTCTCCATCTTTGGAGACCCTGTCCCTGTGCCTGGCAAGTCTTGATCCCTCCCTGGAGGAGGGTCAAGATGAGCCCACCAAAATCTTGACCGTGCCCTCAGTCCATTTAAATGCTTCCCTGGAAAGTTTCCTCTTGGTCTCTTTTCCTTCCTCCTGATGGTCACATTAGTGGTCTCCTGATTCCCCCTTGGGGCCACCCGAGAGTGCAGGAATCCCATTAAACCTGAATATTTTGAAATTTGGTTTGTTGTGATTTGTCTTGATTAACATTTTTGTATTGGCAGAGAGCTTGCGTTAGAAAAATTCCTAACATCTTGGAAGTACCATTGGGTAGGGCTGCCTTTCCATGTGGCCCTAGGCCACGTGTCAAAAGCCCCTAGTCCACAATCTGAGATCTCTACAACATGCTAAAATGGGCCCCTGAGCCTACAGCAGCTGCGTCTTGGTGAGCCCCTTTTTCTTGGCTACGCTCCAGGGTTTTGGGAGCACCCATTTGTACTCGCTTTTGTCAATTATTGGACTCTTGTGGACGCCAAGGTTTGATCCCAGCAGCGGCCAGACTGGCAAGACTGGGCTTGGCTGAGGTGGGATTTGTTTCTTTTGGGACACCAAGCATTTAATTTCCACAACCCCATTGGGCCTGAGAGCTATTTTAGCGGAAGGGCTGTAATAGATTTAGGCCACTTGGTTGGGCATAGACTTTAAAATGGGCGCTTGCAGTTCAAAGTCACATCCACTGTCTCCCCTGGGATGCCTCTTACAAAATCTTTTAAAATTGGGCTTGTCTGACATAATTTGTCCCGAACAGCTAATTTCCCTATGCACTAAGATTTGGCCTCAATATAATCTTGAAAATGGGATGCCTTGGTCACCAGAAGAAAGCCTTGAGCTTACCGTCGTCTGGGACCTAGAAAATTTTTGTCACCATAAAGACAACTGGGCAGAGCTTACATATGTCCATGGTTTTGGGGGCTCTGCACTCCCACCCTTCCCTTAGTAGCCAGTGTCTCGCAGCACCAATCTTCATCGCTAAGTCTGCAATGCCCCTGAATTCCCAGTCATCTGGGAATTGGGACCCTGACAATTCCAGCTGGAAGATACAGCCAGAGGCACTGCCCCCTCCCCCACTCACTCAAACCCACACTACCCAACCCCTCCTATGGAGCAATATTCTCTACATTCCTCTCCTTCCCCGACTAGCTCCTCCCATCATAATTTGGAGGTTCAAGATCAACTTCCACTTTACCCACCTTCCCCTCCCCCTCCTACCTCATCTCTCCACCTTTAGACCCCCTCTGCACACTGAGCTAACTCCTCCCAGTCCTCCCCAGTTTCCTCCCATACCAGATCTCACCATAGCTCCGCCTTTCTCTGCCCTCTTAGGGAGGTGGCGGGGGAGTTGATGGCATTATGAAAGTTTATGTTCCCTTTTCTCTTCCAGACCTCTCTGATAGAAAAGTGGCCAGATTCCTTTTCTACTGATCCTTCTGCCTATATCAAGGAGTTTTGTTATTTGTCCCAGACCTACAATCTTACCTGGCATGACTATTACGTCATCCAAGCCTCTACTCTCACTACTGAGGAGAGAAATAGAATTCATGTAGCAGACCAGACTCATTTGATAGACACTACAGTCCCTGTGGGAGAAGTGGCTGTGCTGGCTACCGAACCAAACTGGGACTACCAACCTGGCCAAAGTGGCCAACAGAGGTGGGATATCATGGTCCGTTGTCTCCTTCAGGGTATAGAAATGGTCTTGGAAAAAGTAGTTAATTTTGACAAATTCCAAGAGATTACACAGCTAACAGATGAAAATCCAGATTTTTAAAATCGGTTACAAGAGACCATGGTCCAATATACCAGGCTAGATTCAGCCTCCCCAGCAGGAGCCAAGGTCTTGGTTACCCATTTTATTTCTCAGTCAGCACCAGATATTAGGGAACAGTTAAGAAAGGTTGAGAAGTGTCTTCAAACCCCTGTATGGGAATTGCTAAAAATGGCCTTTAAAATTTTTAATGCCCGAAAAGAAACAGCCGAGTCTTCCCAACAAACAAGACAACAACAGGCACGTACCTTACAGGTCCAGGCCTTAGCAGCCACCCTAAGGCCACAAGAAGGGGGACAAAGGAAGCCAAGAACAAGGCTCTACCCTGATAGAGCCTAGCATAAGTCAACCTCACAGGCAAGCTGTTTCAAGTGTGGCCTAAATGGTCATGTGGCGTGATATTGTACTATGCCTCCTCCGAGGTTATGCCCTATCTGCCAGCAACCTAGACACTGGAAATCACAATACCCCCATGCAGGCTTGTCCTCTATGCCACGCCATGGAGGTCTGGCCTCACCAACATCAGCAAGTGAAACTGTGCCGGCCCTCGAACTTCTCAGCCTTGCAGATGATTGATGCTGCCCAGACTTGGTGTATCCCGTAATCCTATCCGAGCCTAGGGTAAAGCTGCAGGTAGCGGGTGAGACCATTGCTTTTCTATTGGACACGGGAGCTACCTATTCTGTTCTAACTTCTCACTCAGGCTTTACATTCCCCTCACCAATTTTAGTTATGGGGGTAGACATGACCTGTTCCTTCCCCCACTTAAAACTTTGCCACTGCCCTGCATTCTTGCAGGGCAATTTTTCTCTCTTTCTTTCTTAATGATACCTGCTTGCCCAGCACATTTACTGGGTAGAGATATCCTTAACCGCTTCAGGGCCACATTCACGTTAGCCCCGACTCACTCTTCTGAGTCACCCTTTCTTCTCGCTTTCACAGCCTCTCAGGTTGCTGCCCCAGACTGTTCTGTCCCTACACTCCCTTATACAGTATGGGACATTTCTACTCCTGTGATTGCTACTCACTACCAGCCAGTGCTAGTTTGCCTTAAAGACCCTTCATCCTTCCCTTCCAGACCCCAGTTTCCTATTTCTGAATCCCACCACTGAGGCATTAAGCCTATCATCACCCGTCTCCTGTCTCAAGGACTTTTAATTACTGTCGATTCACCTTGCAACACCCCAATTCTTCCTGTGTGGAAGTTCTCTGGCACCCACTGCCTTGTTCAAGACCTCTGCCTCATAAATGAGGCAGTCATTCCAGTTCACCCAGTAGTTAACAACCCTTACAGTCTTCTGTCTAACGTCCCTCCTGCCACCTCCTACTTTACAGTTCTAGACCTAAAAGATACCTTTTTCACTGTCCCTTTAGACCCTGACTCATACTTCCTCTTTGCTTTCACCTGGGAGGACCCTGACTCCTGGTCCTCCAGACAGCATATGTGGACTGTTCTCCCTCAAGGTTTTTGAGACAACCCCCATTTCTTTGGGCAAGCTCTGATTTGAGATCTCTCAAACTTTGGCACAGGTTCCAGCATGATCCAGTACGTGGATGACCTACTTCCTCTCTGCAGTCCTGCAGGCCACCTCTGTGCTCCTGAACATCCTTGAATCCCTGGGATATCAAGTTTCACCAAATAAGGCTCAGCTATGCTCTCCTACAGTGGTATATTTGGGTGTTGTCTTGACTAGGGCACTTCAAATAGCTAAGGGCCAATAGGCTAATATTTACACTGACTCAAAATATGCCTTCTTGATATCCCACACTCATTCTACACTCTGGAAGGAAAGGGGCTTCTTTACTACAAAGGGAACTCCTGTAGTTAACGGATCCCTGATAGCCCACCTTTTGGAGGCCCTCCAGCTGCCTGCAGAAGTAGTCATTATTCACTGTCGGAGACATCAATCCTCCAAGAACCCAGTGGCCTTAGGCCATGCCAAGGCTGACTTGGTAGCCCAGGGGCTGGCCTACAGCTCCTCAGACTTCACAGAATATATTTTGTTCTTAATTCCCTCCTATCAGCCCTGTTACCAACCTAAAGAGGGGGACGAGCTTAAAAAAGTGGGGGGGGGCACAAAAACAAAGGATAGATGGTTCTATTTAAATAACCATCTCATTCTGTCTCAAGACCAGACATTGTGAATCATTTCAGACATCCACTAGACCTTACACATGGGCCCCGAAGCTTTGTTCTGCTTCTTGGAGCCCCCTTTATACCTCACCCATCTCCTAGATCATATTTTACAGGTTCACTTCTGCCAGACATGTGCCCAGGCCAACCCACAAGGGGCTCTCCACATATGTCATTCTCTACACCAGCTTTGCGGACACCAACCGGGCGAAGATTGGCAAGTTGATTTCACTCATATGCCTACTCATAAAAAACTCAGTTCTCTAAATACTTGTGGACACTTTTACAGAATAGATAGAAGTGCTTCCCGTCTCCAGGGTAACAGCAGATGTGATGGCTCAGGTACTCCTGGACCACATCATTCCTCGGTTTGGTGTCCCATGAACCATCCAGACAGACAAGGGGCCAGCCTTCACTTCCAGGATCATGGAGCTCGTGTCAGAAGCTATCAACATCTCCTGGAAATTCCACAACCCCTACCATCCACAATCCTTCCCCACATCGCCCCACATCCACAGGAAGTAGCCAGACTCGAGTCAATGCCCCTTTTTCCTAGAGAGCTTATCACTTCAATTTCCTGTCATCCCTATATCCAAAGAGTCTGGAATGTTAAGTTGGGAGCATAGGCCCCAGCCCCTTGCACCTATCCTAGCCCCCAGGCCTGAAAGTTGTATTGGTCTGGACTCCAAATCCTAGCATGCCAAGTCCTGACCCCTCCCACAGAGTCAGGACCATTCCCACAGGGTATTTACATGAACTCCCAAAAGAGGATCATGTGGTCTCTTTTCCTTCCTTAGGGTGGTCACATTCACGGCTTCCCGGTTTCCCCTCTGGGCCACCCGAGAGTGCAGGAATCCTATTAAACCTGAATATTTCTTAATTTGGCTTGTTTTTATTTGGCTTGATTGGGATTTTATGTAGGGAGAGACATCACATTAGGAAAAATTTCTAACACTCAATAATTTGTTGTAAGTTCTAATGAATGAGAAATTCAATATAAAGAGATAAAAGACACAGATAGAAGAAATGAAGTTAAAATATCTATAGTTTCTGATGCTATAATCATCTATTTAGAAATTTGGGGTAAAGATGGCCACAAAACCCTGTGTAAATAATTAGTTTAGGAATGACATAACTAAATTTTTATATTTATATACCAGAAAGGTAAAAGTGACTTTAAATATATTTTTATGATAGTATTTGGAATATAAAATAATTAGCCATAAATGTATTAAGTAGACCCATACAGAGAGAACTATTAAATATTTCATGAATAAGATGTTTATTAGCTATTCAAATAAAATCAAGGCCTTAATAAGACATTGTAGAATGGCATTTTAAAATTCCAAAGACTGGCAATGTCAAATATCATGAATTTCATACAGAAGTGCCATTGCTATTTGATGACTTGGTGTATTAAATGTTATTCTCACTTTGAACAAACATTTGAAAATTGGGCAAGCATTTGTAATGTCTATGAATATAAAATATAAATGATTTTTTTCTAGATCTTAGCACATATGATATAAAAACTGTTTATGGAAAGTGCTGTCCATACTTTTCAATAACAGCTTTGTTCAAAATGAAAACAACTCAAATGTCTACCAGCATCTGATTGGATAACCATATGATGGTGCATTAATACTACAGAATATCAGAGAGCCATACAGAGTATAATACTGTCTAATATACATTTAGTGAATGTCATCTTCATCCAGTTTTCTGGGTCTATCCAGTCCTCCTTTTAAGTAGTTCACTAAAACACCCAGCCACCTCCTTATAGAACTGCTACACTCTTGTAACTTTATGCCCAACCTAACTGTCTGTGTTTAGGGACCAATCAGAGAAAACCATTATAATCCCAAAGTCATTGAAGCCAAATTTATTCCTCTCCCAATTTATTCCTTCATGCAGGAAGCTAAGACAAAACAAATAAGATAAATATACTTGACTTAAATTAATTTCTTCATGTGTCCCAGAAGGTGATTGTTATGCTTCTGGTCAGGTGGATGTGAGGGGGCATGGTAGGAGTTGTAGGGGAATGAAAGGAGTGCCGTATGATACAAATGTTTTGTATTTCTGTATGAAATTCTATAAAAAGTCATAGTAATGAAACAAATACATTTCATCCTTTAGATACATACAGAATAATGTTAATTAAAAATAAAAATCTGAAGTTATCATTTCTGGTATATAAGAAAACATATTAATAATTCCCTATAAGTTTGCTATAATTACTATGTGTTTAAGGGATTTCTCTTTCTTCATCACTTTAATGATTGAATAACCGAACAGTTGTATCATCTGCAAATACATTTCTTTCTTCTCTCTCTTTATACCTTTCATTTTTCTCTTTCTTAATTAGACCCCTCTATATAGTTCTGGAATGAAACTCTGAAAAAAAATATTCAGGAATGTTTAAGGTGTCTCTCTATCAAATATGGTACTAGCTATAGCTCCTTTTTTTCTGTTTTTTTTTTTTTTTCTTTTTTGTCAAGTTAAAATAGTTTTCTACCTTTCCTAGTTTTCTGGCAGTTTTTATCCAGAGTAGGTATTTTTCAGACCTCTTTAAGACTGCCATTGTACTATTTTATATTCATTAAGTTGTAGAACAAAACCTAGTTTGATGATGTTCTAATAAATGTGTAGCCCAGCGTAGCCCAATCTTTATTTTATCCGAGACAGGGTTTCTCTGTAGTTTTGGAGCCTGTCCTGGAACTAGCTCTGTAACCAGGCTGGTCTCAAACTCACAGAGATCCACCTGCCTCTGCCTCCCGAGTGCTGGGATTAAAGGCGTGCGCCACCATCGCCTGGCTATGTGTAGCCCAATCTTTACATCAAGACATAATGAAAGAATAAAGTGTCTTACATCTTGAATGGAGTAGTACCTTCTCAAATTTACACATTTATCACAGTCAATGACCACATCACTGAAAAGGAGTAAATATAAGGAAACTGTACTTACAGTTCATATGCTAATATAAAAAGACACATTTCAGAGCAATTTATAATCAACTGAAATTTTACTAACATTGCTGACCAAAGGCCTGGGTCTGGGGTCCATGTGTCCTACATTGAGAAAGGGAGTGGGGAGTGGCATGGGATGGGAATGGAGGTGGAGAAGAAGAGTTTGCTCAAAAATAGTAAGAATTTTCAGTCTCCGCTTTGTCCACATGAGTGTTATAACTCATAAAAACAATGGAACAAGCCAGTATATACACTTACGTGTTTATCTGTGGGCCTCAGTTACCATAGATAACTTGAAGATAAACCTTTCTTACAGTGCTATCCTGGTTTTTCCTTTTTAAGGGAGATGAAATTAGAAAAAAAAAACAACACCAATACCAACAACCCTTTCCCTCCCCCCCAAAACAAAAAGAAGACAAATTTTGAAAATTGATTCTAATTCCTGGTCTCTTATCTTTTTTTTTCCTCCCTAGTAGTGAGAAGTTTCAGACACTTAGTTATCTAGTTGGCCATCTGTTACTGAATTTATCTATGGGCGAGGGTGCCTGCAACATGTCAGTAATAGATTCCCAGGCTTTTGTGTGAAATGAATGTAGTGGAGCCAATGATAGATGACAGCTAAGGGCACCATCTATTGGCAGGATGCATGAGATTGACCAGAACTTTTATCCTGTTTTCATTGTAACCTTTGATGTGGCAATTTCAATCTTTGAAAACTTGTCTGAAAATATCTCTGCTCATTCTGTGTTTTGGATTCACTGGAGAAAATATGTGTCTTGCTTTCATCTGGTCTTATATGGGGGAATGACAATGTGAAGAAAAATACCTTTCCACCTAATCTGCGGAAAAAAGAAGTTTGAAAAGAGTGGCCCTTTGTTGAATAACCTGAAGTCCATGATTAAAGTCAAAGTGGTACTCCTAGAAATAATTCACAGGTCACAAATAGAAGTTTAAATCCAATTTGTCTATAAAGTAACAGAAAATAAAAATGACCATTTGGGTGGAAGCACTTATTTTCAACATAAAAATGTTGAAAAGTATGTTTTAAATATTATTTCAAAAGCGCTAAGTTAACGCTTGATAAAATTGTCACTTCACAGAATATATAATCTGTAAAAATTCTGTACATTGCTGTGTGATGATTCTTTTGTACACTGTGAATATGTGTTACTCTCATTAGTTTATAATAAATCTGTTTTGGCCTATGGCAAGGCAGGAAAAGGTTGGATTTAAGAATCAAACTAGCTCAAAGGAATTGGCAGAGTTGGAGAAGATGCCACAAACTATCCAAGAAGGAGGATGCTGGTAGATGAGTAAGCCATGGATCACAGGACAATAAGTAGATGAATAGAAATAAATTAAATGTACGATCTAGTCAATAATTTGGGGCTATATTCTATAACCATGGTAATAAAAGCAGCATGGCACTGGCATAAAGACACACACAAAGATCAGTGGAATAGAGTAAGGATACAGACCTACAACCTCCTGATATTTTTTGACAGTCTTCAAAAATAAATAGAGAAAGGCAGCTTCCTTACCAAATGATACTAAAAATGAGATCTATGTGTAGAAGAATGGAACTGTATATTTCTCTCACATTGCACAAAAATCAACTCCAAATGAATCAAGGATTTCAGCATAAAACCCAAAGCTTTGAAATTGTTAGAGAAAAAAGAAGAGAGTACAGTACAAGATACAGAAAAAGGCAATGACTTTAAAAATAGGACTTTAATTACTCAGGAAATAGGAACAGCAATTAACAAATGGAATGTTGTGAAGTCATAAAATTTCTATACCAGAATGTAAATTGTCAGTCATGTGACGAAGCAACCTACGGAATGGAAAAAAAATTCATCATGCCAGCTAAATATCTGATAGAGGAAAAAAGTATCTAGAAAAGTCAAAAATCTCAAGAAATTAAACACCAATAAGGCAAATAACCCAATCAAAAATTGGTTCATGAAATTAGAGAATTCTGCACCCCCCCAAATGAAATACAAACATTTCAAAAAGTGTGAAACATCATGAGGCTCCAGATGAACGTGAATTAAAAGTACTTTATGATTTCATCTTGCCTCAGTCAGAACAAATATAAGAAAATTTCTGGAGAGGTAGTGGGAAAGTAGGATTCTTACTCATCATTGGTAGGAATGTAGAATCATGCCACCTCTATGGAAATCAGTGTGGAGGTTTCTTGAAAAGCTAAAAGTGTAACTTCTTTATGGTCCATCAATATCAATCTTGGGCATGTACCTAAAGGACTTGTACCTAAAGGACTACTCCTGTAGTGTGGAGTTGCGGGCAGGCCTGCTTTTCATCCTGCTCAGCTCCCAGCCACCAGCTAGCTTATTCCCCGAAATAACAACACACAAACTGTATTCTTTTAAACACTGCCTGGCCCATTATTTTCAGCCTCTTACTCACATCTTGACTAACCCATATCGAATAATCTGTGTAACACCACAAAGTGGTGTCTTACCAGGAAAGATTCAGCATGTCTGTCCTGGTGGCTGGCTTCATGGCGACTGGCTCAGAGAGGAGAGGCAGGGCAATTGTCTGAGCCATCTATCTCACTTCCTTCTTCCTGTTCTGTCTACTCCACCCACCTAAGGGCTGGCCAATGAGAATCCTCCATCATTTCCCCTTTTTCTGTTTAAACAAAAAAGAAAGGCTTTAACGTTAACATAGCAAAATTACATATAACAAAACAGTTATGTAAGAATTACAGTTACAGTATTTATATCTACTTTATCTTTTATCATAAATAAGGAAAACTATAACTATCTATCTATTCTTCAACTCCATCAAAGACTCCAGAAGGATATAATATTACCTAGGTGAACAAGAAGTAAGCTACTTCCAAAACTCTAGAAATAACAGAGACATCTTGCTACCTGGACAGTCACCCAAAGTTCTTTTGTACTGTTGGGGCATCCATCTTAGGCCTTCAGGCCCATAAGTATTCAGCAAACATTTCCATGAAGCAGGAAATTTCAAAGGCAGTTCAGTCACTCTGCTGTGTCCTGCAGAATGTCTCACAGACTCTTTCATGAGTCAGGAACCCCAAAGAATCATCTCACATTTAGGCAAGTTCATTAGTCCTCTCTCTGTGGGTTCTTTGTGTCCAGTTTCTGCAACAGTCCAGACAAGAGCAGTTTCTTGTCCAAATTGCTATCAAACTCCATAAGGAGCCTCTTCAATGCCCATCTTCCTCTTGAAGAAGCTTGTGCATAAGCTAGCTGGTGGCCGGGAGCTGGGCAGCGGGAACGCGGCCTGCACTCCACACTACATACAGCCTAATTCATGGTTCTATTTACAACATCTCGTAATCAGACTAGATGTACATCAACTGATGAATGAAACATACATATACATACATACAAGCATAATGTAATATGCAATATACATTTACATAATGTAATCCTATTCATCCATAAAAATAAAACTGAACTTTGAATAAAAGTTGATGAAAATGAAAAGTATTATTCTGAGTGAGGTATCCAGGCTCAGGAAGAAAATGTTGAATCCAGTGACTTGCTTCAAATGGAGACATTTGTTTTTAAATTTAAGCGTGTTTACAAAAGCCAATGAGCAAGATTAAATTGGCAAACTAAAGGGGGAAGTATAAAAACTGTAAATTTGAAACTGGGGAGATTCTAGATGTTAAGAGGTTTAAATGGTTGAGGTAGGTTGGATAAGGGAATAGGAGAAATGAGAGCAGGGGCTAAGAACGTCTAAGAATACACAAAAAACCATACAAAACCTCACTGATTTATAAACACAACATTTAATTACAACTCAAATAAAAAATCATAAAAACATATTATAACAGACTCACCCTTCTCAAACAGATAACGTTGTTCACAGAATCATAGACTTTGAAACAATAATTCTAGTGTCTGATGGGAGCTACCTCCTTATTATTTGTTGGTCAAAGAAGCCCCAGAGAAACTCAACAAAATATAGATTGTAATTCATCTCATTTGGCCACCATACCTTGGTGGTAATCCATATTGATGAAAATACCACATTTAGGTTACATGTGCCAGAGTAAACAAGACAGAACCTAACTGGTAGTGCTCTTCCAGCTACCAAGGGTACCAGTGTCTGATGATGGCATGCAGGCTGCTGAGGTTGAAAATGCATCAACTATATTATTATTCAGCTCCAAATTATTTGTGTTAGAGTACTGACAAACTAGGCAGGTTATGCTCACTAGTGCAATAGTGGTGATATGAATATTTTTAGATTAAAAACCTCAAAATAACTAATTGATTTTGAGGTATATACCATACTAAGGAACACACACAAGAGGCTATGAACCTGATCAAAAGCCTGTGGCTGGGAAATATAAGTATCCAAGTGGTGAACACACTACCATTTTTCTCTAAGTGAATGTATTATCAAACTTCTTTATAAATATGTATATGCCTAAAACCTTACAAAAGTCTCAGCCTGGGAATATGAGTTTTTGCAGAGAATGATGGTTAATAAATAGACTTACATATGATCCAAGTGCTGAGAATAAGTGACTGATGAATGTTCAAGACATGTATATAGTCTCATATTTCTAAGACCTAGGATTTCACAAGAGAGAGGATGAAATAATTTAAGAATTTGAAGATGAATAAGAGTTAAGAAGCACTGATAACCAGATATGACATTGTCATTGTAACCATGAACACTGAGCATGTATAGATACCTGCACAAGAATAGTCCTTCTAGCTTTCCATCACAAATAGAGGAGGTTTTCATGAATGCATTCTTTCTTGAGGAACTAATGGCTGAGAATTGTTTTTGGAGAAGGGAGTGTCACTATTTTTTAATGGTGTAGGGACTGGGGTAGTAGGTAGGAAGAATAAGGGGATAAGAAAGGAAGGAAAGTGGACATACAGGAGTAATAGAAGAATAAATACACTCACAATATTTTGTATATATGAGAAAACATCAAAAAATTTAAAGAGTCAACACATGCAAAATATGATAATTAACAAACAAGATTACTCCTTATCTATACACAGACAGCTCACGCTAATTCAAATAGCACTGAAAATGCATGTTCAGCAGGGCAATTTAGCAATCCATTTTTATGTTTTTTTATAGTATGTTGACATAACAATCATGATAAAATAATAGTAGGTTCAACAGACTTTAAAAACCTTAAAACTTTTGTGAAACATAAGATCCTATATATCCAGAGTTATAAACCAAATTTTCATTTAAAATATATTCAAATAAATATTTAATAACATTTATGAAAGAATTTTAAGACTAATGACTTTCATGTATCCTGATAATTTCATTTGTTTTCTCTTATTATTCATTTTGGTTGCTTGAGGAAATTAAATTTCAAGAAAATATAGTATTTGTATTTCATGTCATGTCACACAAAACGTTTTATTTTTAGGTTAATGAAGCTGCAGCTATTAGCTATTAAAATAGTCTTTGTGGTGCTGGGGATAGTACCTATGGCCTTATGCAACGCGATAGGCAACCATTACTCTAACTGAGCTATATTCCCAGTCCTGAAATACCTCCTCCTCCTTCTTGCTCTTCTTTTTCTTTAGCTTGACACATACACATAGGAACACAGATGTTTTTTAAGTTGTATCTTTTCTTTTCTTTTTCTTGTTTAAAAAAATTGGAATCTCATACAGGATTATTATAATTATGCCATTTCTACCAGTCCATCTCCTTTCCTGCCCCCATATATTATTGTTCTCAGATTCATGGTCTCTTATTTATTTAATAAATAATAGTAATAATAATAATAAATAATAAATAATAGTAAGCACACACACACATACACACACACACACACACACACACACACTTTTCATATGAGTACATTCTTAGGACTGATCACTTGGTATTGGTTAACATATCAGGAAGCTTGTCACAAGAATAGACTAATTTCCCTCCTCTCAGTAGCCATTGATTGCTTTTAGCTCTTCATCTAAGGTGAGAATTCATGAAGTTCTCCTGTCCATGTTAAGCTATTGCAGTAAAATAAAAAATGTTTTTTTCTAAACTGAATTCTTTCTTATAACATGTATTCTCATTGTTCTTAATACTAAAGACTCAGAGTCAGCTATCAGGAGGTGAAAGCTGAAGGTTCAGAGAAGCAGAGCAGCCAGCCACTGGAGTTCTTACCTCTACCAAAACTCAGAATAAAAAGGCCATCCTGTCCTTAGACTGCCTCCTCAGACTGCATCCTGCCTCAGGCTGCACTGAGGTCTTTTCTCCTCCTGCCTTATTTTCTTCTCTCTGCCCAGCCATATCACACTTGTCTCCACCTCTTTAGTGCTGGGATTCAGTGCATGGGATCCCAAAGCTAGGATCACCTCTGTGTGAGTTGTTTCAGTTTTAGACTGGATCAGTTTCCTGTAGCCCAGGGTGGACTTGAACTAACAGTAATCTGTCTGCCTCTGTCTTCCAAGTCCTGGATTAAAGGAATGTACCACCACTGCCTGGTCTCTAATGGCTTAGCTCTGCACTCTGAACACAAGCTAAATATTATTACACTATCTAAAATAGATGATGACCATTTACATTTCAACTGTCAAGTGAATTACTCATATCAAGTATAGCCTCTGGCGTATTTTAACCTGTTGGACAAATATGACCCTCAGCTCCATTAGAATTTCTTGCTTAAAGTGTGCTCAAATTAAATTATTTACAGGTACTTATTGCTTTGTGGTCATTCCCTGTTTCAGGGTCCTAGAATAGAGTGAGTAACATTAAATGATACATTATTGGTGAAGATGGTACTCTCCTATCACTCTCTGGAACTAGAGGAGTAACAAAGTCGATCTCCTATTGATTGCTGAACTGGCATGAAGGAAGAATCCTGTTTCATCAAATTCTCCAACTAGATCCAAGACTTTAAAGAACTGCAGGCTCATGCTGTGGGTATGACTGCCAATTACATCTCACCAGGAACGTCTGTGTTTCCCCCCAACCCTCTGGGGATTCTGATGAATTGATGGGCTGCTTTGCACTTTGTGCTGAGTTAGACTTCTCTTTCTCTGTGCTTTTCCGGTGTCTTGTCATCCTGTCTGTGATTCCTGATGCTCTTTCAAAGTATCTCGTTAGCATGCAATCGATATTTGCAATTATTGAAATTAATTCACTGTATGTAGAATATCTTATTCTGCCATCTCCATCCATTCCAACACTGGTTGCAAAAATCAGTAAGAGCTTACATGTTTTATTTCACATAAAAATATGATATGCCAGTTACCAAACAGCAAAAAAATGGATTGAGGTTGTAGAGTATGAAGGGTTAATAGTGAAAGCAATAATATAAGGTAGATACTTGTGCAGAAAGCTGATACCCATGTCCAGATAAGGGATTAACGAACACAGATACAGGACTACCAGGGAATAGAACTTTCAAGTACAAATCTACATGGCAGACAGTTTTGAGTGTCAGTTTGTAATATCATCTTGAAGTGAACCATGTATCCTGGTCAGGAGAAAGTATGCTTGACTTGAGATCCAGAAACAATCAGATGTTAATCCTCAGGTGATCTTCCTGAAAGAGTTCCCTAACAAATGACTGTGGAATCACATGCTGTGAAATCTGTTGGGGCCAGTACTTCTTTTATAGTCTAGGGTGAGGGAATTATACTGGGGTATTGATCAGTTCACAGTATGATGTTTCAGAGATGACTTTAAATGTTCAGAGGCAGAATTTTTATTGACATTATTGAATTACTCTTGAGGCATACTGGCAGATTTTGTTTATACAAACCAAAACCAAACCAAAAGAAAACAAAAACCAAAAATCAAAAACAAAAGCAAAACCGGAAAGGAGTCTACTACTCACAATTTTAAAATAATATAAATAATTAAACGCCAAGGAAACAAAATAAACAACTGAGGAATAAGATAAATAATTCTCACAGGAAGAAACCCAAATGGCCACTGACTATTTTAAAATGTTTTCACTGTTCAAACAAATTAAACTTATTACAAAATACCATTTCACTTTAGTCAGAATGGCTATCATTAAGAAATCTGTCAACAAATGTAGCAGAAGATGAAGAGAAAGAAAAACTCTAATTCACTGCTGGCAGGATTGCAAATTAATGAAGCTATTATGGAAATTAGGAAAGTCTTCGAAAAATAAAAACCAAACTAGTACAGGATACACCTATGCCACTCATGGTCAATTAGTGCAATTGCTACAACCTTACCTATTGTAGTCTTAGAAAACCAGCTCCAAGTCTGCACACAGGTTTGCAAGGAATCTTTATTGTGACTTATTCTATCTAGAGGTTAGTAAAGGAACATACACGTCGTTCTGGTGTAACTCTCTTTATTTTAACATGTTGCTGACTTCTGTATTTTTTCATGTTGGCTCCAGATTTTCTTTGTTCTTAACACACACACACACACACACACACACACACACACACACACACACTCATACTCACGCTCCAATAGACTCTTTCATGCTGAGTATAGGAGTAACATTTTAAGGTCACATTCCAGTAAATTATAAGAGACAGAGCCACCCCAATAACATACAAGCAATAAATTTCAATTTTTTAATTGGCTGTAGCAGCAAATAACCAGTCATCGTGTTATCTATCTAAAGAGAAAATCTTATAAGGCGGCAAAAGAGTTAGAAAGCTAGACTATTGAGGAATCTAAGAAAAAGAAGGAATGTATGCATATGTCCTATATTCCTGAGTATATTAAACATTTATTTTTTTAAAAAAAAACAATCTTTGTTTTTCACATACCAATCCCATATATCTCCCTTCTCTCCCCCTGCTCCCCTGTCTTCCCCCATGCCATCCTTCATCCTCTCCTCAGAGAGGATAAGGTCTCCCATGGGGAGTCAACAAAGTTTGTCAAATTACAATGACTAAGGACAGAGCCCCTCCCTACTGTATCTAGCTGAGCAAGGTATCCCCCTCTGAGGGAATGGACTCCAAAAAGCCAGTACAAGCAGTAGGTTTAAACCTGGCTCCACGGCCAGTGTCCCCAGAGACTGCCAAAGTGGTACAACTGCCACCCACATTTAGAGAGCCTAGTTTTGGTCAAATCAAAGTTCCCCAGCTGTCAATCCAGAGTCAGTGAGCTCTCACCAGCGGGGGTCTGCTGTTTCTGTGAGTTTCCCCATCATGAACTTGACCCCTTTGCTCAGATTATTGCTCCTCGACTAACGTTTTGTGATTAGCAGAAATATGGGGCTTTCTCCAGACACTCTGGAGAAAAGATTTTGTTGGGACCCAGGTGTATACCTTAAGTCTCCTAGTATAAGTCCATTTGGCATTTTCCAAGACACAGTGAAATTAAAAACACATTAAATCTTAAAATATATTTTCCTACACTGTCTGTAAGTTTAGACTATAAAAAAGGAAACTTGCAACTCTTTATCGGGGCCGTGAAGTCAGATTATTCTTTGTAGCCTTGTGCAGGAGAATTAATCTCTGTCCTAGATAATTAGTTAGACCTGGGAAGAGAAACTGCCATAATAATTAAGTTGCTGTGTGCCTAACCATGGTTCAACAAATCAGACAGATGGCAATTTTGTGTTTGTGGACTACTCTGCATTTCTGAGAATGTTTGCCTTAACACCTATGAGCAGGGAACCTTTCAAGGCAGGGTCTGGTCTAATCTGAACTTACTTTGACCCTTAAAAATCAGCTAATAGTAAGAAAGGCTGTCTTATTAGCTAGAAATGTAATCATTATCCTGTGTCAGCCTGAGCTGTGATATAAAACAGCTTTCAGGGATTATATAATTACTGACGTGCAGTATTTCTTTGTATAGCCTACACATCAAACTTTGTAGCTAACATTTTAGTTATCAAATAAACAATACAATTTAAGAAGGAGTCATCTTCTAGAAAGTCTACAGATATAAATGCTCATAAGATTGAGATATATACATTGCAATATGGTATTGGAGAAATACCCACACCATATCCATAATATCAGATACCAAAAGTACTGCAGAAGCAAAAGACAGTTTGGAGTTTTTATACTCATAGGCTTTGATTGAACGAGACATAGCCATGTGAGAGATATTCTTCTGGTGAACTGACTCCTGGCCTTCAATTGCCATTTGCTGCACCTCTGATATGGCCAATGGCAACCAGCACTTACCACAGAGATAGTTGTACATCCTTGTTTATTACTGTTCCACTCACAACAAGAAGGAAATGGCCTATATGTCAGTCAAAAGTTGATGGATAATGAAAATGTTGTATTTATACATCATGGAGTATTATACAAAATTAAAGAAAAACAATCAAAATTTCAGAAAAAATCCTAGACATAGAGAGTATAATATTAAGTGTGATGACCCAAACTCAGAAGGGAAGAAAGAAAAGGAAAAAACCCTAAAAATTTAGAAAGGAGTCATAGACAGCATAATGTTAGGTGGTGAGAGAGGATATAATTTAAGCAAAAAGACACAAAACTCATAAGATTATGTAGAGATATTTTCCCTTAAATTCAATTCTACTATAGTCACCATACAATGATTGATATGTGATTTCAACTTTCTATGTATTGAAGAAGAAATACTATTTTCATATTCCATAGAATCCAACATGTATTATTGTTTTAAGGAAATGATTATGAAAGTTCATTTTTCTTTTAATTCTACTGACAATTAACATAATAGTAATTAGACACTGAGTATGTTTGTGTCATTGACCCATTTAGAACAAAATATTTTTAAAAAATGTTTTAAAGGTGAGGGTTTTTAACTAAAAATTTCCCATTTTTCTTCTGTTCAAAATTATATCAAATCATTCTCTTACTATGCTATTTAATATGTAAGTTGTATTACTATATGTGAACTTCCAAGTAAAATTTAAATATGTCACAATTTTCTTTATTTTATTTAAGATGTATGCAAAGAAACTTCTAATTTATGCAACAGAAAATAAAATAAGGCAATACACAAACTGAAAGCCTTTTTTCTTCAACACAGAGTACTTCAATGCATGGCAGTATACACTGTCACTCTTGATAGCAGGAGACCAAAGTGTTCCCAGTGACAAAAACACCCATATTATTCTTTTTAAGTGATGCAATGCAGAATTTGATGACACACATCTTAAGGCTATAGAATCCAAATTAAATGTCCAATAACAAAAGTGAACTAGTAATTTTCCATCACTGTGAAAAAATATCCCAGAGGAAAAATGACGGAAAGGATTTACTGGTTTGAGAGATTTCATTACACACCCACTTCCTTTATTACATGTAAACTGGTCTGCGAGGCAGAACATCAACACAGGGATCATGAGTTGGAACAAAGCTTGTCATTTCATGTTCATTAACTGGAGAAAGACAGGAAGGAGCCAGGGATAAAACAGTTCTTCAAAGCTATGCCCTCAGTGACTTTCTTCTCTAACCATGAAATTCCTTCTGCTATCTCTGTCAGTAATAATTCATGACTAGTTTAGTTCACTGCTGTAGTGATCACCCTAGTTATCTTATTACTTTTTAATATGTTCATAAGTTGGGGATGAAACTTCCAATATATATGTATTTTGGGAAGATGCTATAAGTTACACATATGGTGCAGCAACCTTCTTCTTCTGGCCCCCACAGATTCATGTGCAATTCAAAATTGATAGTACATTTTGCCAGACTTCAATAGTTCCAAGAGTCTCAGTCATCCTGTATATCTTAAACTTTAAGTCCTGAATTTCCTCTTAAGACTAAAGAAAGCATCTGATGTGTGATACTTTGTAAGAAAATTTTACTCCATGTTTTTCACTGTAAGGTGCCATGGGGTGAAAGGTTCATTGTCAAGAGGAGGAATAGAAAATAGTGAAAGTAAAACCAAGGAAAGAACAAAACCCAAGAAGTAACGCTAAATCCTGTGTCTCCACATCCAGCACTCTGACCACAATGCACTGTCGTGTGAGCTTACAAATCTTAGTAATTCACATCTCCATCCTCTTGCTGGATACAGCAGACATAATCTCTATCTTATCCTGGCTCTGTTCATGTCCTGGGTTTTCCTCAACATTTTTTTCCCATCCATAATACCTGTAACTTTTATATACCAACATTAGCTTCATTCTTTTTAATGTTTCATGATCATATGTTGGAGGGCTACATGCATGAATTTTGATTCACCTAGCCTCCCACATCTTCCTATAAAAGTATGATCGAAGCTTGCCTGACTCCACAGCTTTCTATCACTACACCTGAAAAAACTCCATCATCATATGGATGGCATGAATGTCTACTACTAACTTGGACAATATATTATGTTAAAATTACTCTCTAATCCCTGCTGCAGTAGCCACTGAGAACCAGGAGAACTATGTGGGAATGTGATGTTGTTTGAAACAAGCGATCTGGATATTGTTTTAAAAATCAGTGTCTTCCCATTGATTCTATACTTTTTATTGGTATAGATTGTAGTGGATATGGTCTGACCAATTTCTGAGACACCTTCATTGCACTTTTGCTATACCTTCAAGGTGGCAGGAAGGTATATTGATCAGCACATATGTCTGGTGTTCCTGATATCATTTGGAAAAATTGCAAATAAATTTTTTTTAAGAATTATGAAGAAATGATCAGTCTGTCTTTTGATATGCTCCTAGGCAGATGGCGGCTGTTTACTGGTCTAAGATGATGGAAAGTTGTCTACTTTGATCATTTTTTCATAAAGGAAGAGCTATTGCCTCATGAAGTAGATAAATCAGTGTAGTACACAACCTGAAATCTGCTATTCTATTCAGTATTGAACAGTTCAGGTCAAAGCACAGCCTGTTCTCTACAATCTACCCCATTACTCTGACACCTGAGGTGCAATGGCTCTGTGGCCAGAGGAAACACACATTGTTCTTTCTACTTGGTGCATTATGGAAATTACTGGTGAATGTTTTACGGAAGCAGAATCCAAAAAGAACAGCCAAAAATAAGAACAATGTTTTTCCTAGCTGATAATAAATTCTGCTGCTCAGATGAGGGCAACCATTCTTGACCCAGAGCAGAATAGTCCAACTGCACTGGAAGGCTGCACATGGTATGTGTTCTTTGAAGGCTATGCTATTTTGTTTGAGTACAGATTTCATGTTAGTGTCTTAATGTTATTTTGTCAGTGCAACTGAGTTTGTATTTTGTGTTACGGCTGCATGTTTGTTGAAATCCACTGACTTGTTTGCTTATTGCTAGTGGAAGGCATTGGGAGCTATTTTAGTGGAATAAATGATATTCAGTAATTATTCAACTCTACATGAAAATACCTAAACATATGCTCATATATGGGTTTATATACCATTTCACAATATAATTAGTTAGGGAAAACTTAACATGAACAGCCACATAAGATATAAAATTAAAAATTCTCCCTCAACAATCAACATATATATCATTGTTAAACCAGAAACCTATAATATGATTAGAACTATGTCAAGGGGGCTGGAGAGATGGTTCAGGATTTAAGAGAATGGATTTCTTACCCAAAGGACCCACGTTCTATTTCAAGCACCCACAAGGCATTTCTCAGCTGTCTACAGTTCCATTTCCAGTGATCTGACACTCTCAGACAGACATGCATGCACATCATGTACACATGCATGTACATCAAATAAACGTTGTCTAGTTTCCATGCCCCAGCATAAATTATTTTCCCCTCTCTTTGTACTGGCGTGTGGGCACGGGAATAATTGAGACACACTTCGCACAGAAATATCAGAAGGGAGTCTCAAAATTCATTAAAATCCTGAAGATCACCTGCATTTATTATCAAAACACCTTTTATCCCCCAGGTAAACTAAGATAGAAGTTCATTAACATTCTGTTTCCAGGGTAGCAGGACTACAGTCACGTCCACAGCTCAGTCACTAGCTTGGAATTCACACCTCTTCCCAGGCAATCTACATAAACACCAAAGAAAAGGAGCAGCATTTCCTAAACTTTTGTTAAGGTAACAACAGCCCATCTACAAGGGTACTTGACCGCGCCAGATACCAACCATGGTCTGAGAACTTGGTTGTCACACCATGTAGAAATATGGGTCTACAATCCACTCTCTTATTAATTTTAATAAAACCTGTGGTTCTGCAACAAGACAGAATGATCATACCTGGCTTGGGCAAAGCCCTCTTTATTTATTCAAATTTTCCCGTCTTTGGAACAGCCATTTATATATGCAAGCTCCTGTATTAGGCATCTGGGAAGAAGAAGCTTCAAACCTATCATTGACCTCTGATCTCTGTGAAGAAAAGATATTAATGGAGAGAGATGCTTTTGGCCCTTCTGTCTCAGAGCCATACTTTCTTGTCAGGATAAATTATAATGCTTTATGAATAATTATGCTCCCAAAGGTTATAGTCTCCTATTTAAAGGAGAAGAGAATCGCCTGAGTTGAAAACATTTCTTCCGCTAGCTTAGAGCTTCTCTTAAATCTTTTACATCGTATCAAAATCTAAAATTCTTTTACATATGCATTAACTCCCTACATTTACAGGGTGTGTCAAACTTTCTCAGCAGTTGACAGTCAATATCATAATTCTTAGCATTGTCGGTCAATATCAACTCTTCCAAATCTCTTTTGGTCAGTACCATGATTCTCGGCATTATTGGTCAATACCAACTTTTCTAAACATATTTTATGCAGTTACAAATATCAGGTCGAGACCAGTAAGAGTACAATGACATTGCTGTTATCAAATACCAGTTTCAGTCTCTGAGCAGCTGCTAAATCCTTAGGCTGCCTCTTAACTGAAGCAGGCTTTAGTCATTTCTTATTGTGAGTCTTTCTTTCCCTGAGGGGAAAGCTTAGGTCTTAGTTCTCAGGTCTAATATTTTAACCAAAATGAGTTCTGTGTCCCAGAAATTAAAACAGTCAAATGTTCAGTCTGCATCGTAGTAAAAGCGAACAGGATTCAAATTGCAGCAAGTCGCAGCCTTCTAGTCACCTCAGCAGGGTGAATGTCTGTAGGCAAGAATGGCGTCCTGAAGTGTAGAGTGGCAGAGACAGCGGGTCCTGAATCAGGCATTCCTTTCTGGGGCAGCTGGGAAAGCTGGATGACAGATTCCTCCTCCATCTCTTCTTATTTCGTTTCTCCTGTTGGGCCATTATCAATTATGATGTCATCAAGTCTGGTATCCTTCTGCTGAATGCACTGAACCAGTTGCTCTGGAAGCCATCTCACCTGATTTTTTATCCTGGGAAAAAATACAGGCATGCCCTTGACCCCAAATTAATATGGGGTCTGGCCCTTTTCATATTCCAGTGCAAGGGTCTCTCCACCTTGCTTTAGCAAAGGTGGTCTTTGTACTATTATGCCACAATCTGTCTGCTGTTGATCACTCATGGACATCCATATTTAGAAAATTTAGCATAAACAGTGTATGATTTAAGGTGTTATGTGCATCTAAGGATACAACTCTCCTGATTTTATCTTTTTGGAGTTGTGTTTTCAAGGAGCTAGGCACTTGTTCCACAGTTCCTTGCCCTTGAGGATTATAAGGAATACTGGTCTTATGTATGATATTCCATTGGGCACAAAATCATTGAAATGCTCTGTTAACATATCTGGACCCATTGTCTTTATTACTTTTGGGGTTCCCATGCATGAAAAGAATTTCAAGCAATGAATTATTACATGCTTGGCGGCTTCCCCAGTTTGTGCTGTGGCCATCATGACTCCTGAATACATATCGATTGTTACATGCACATATCTCAATTTTCCAAATTCAGTGACATGAGTAACATCCATTTACCATATATGATTAGGAAGCAGTCCTTGGGGATTTACCCCCAAATGAGGCATGGGTAGATATTGTGGGCATCTCTCACATTGCTTAACAATTTGGTGAGCAGCTTCTCTGGTCCGCTAAAATTGTTTTCTTAAACTGTTTTGATGGTGCAAAGCATGCAACTGCTGAGCAAGTTCAATCTGAGATAGAGCAATTATTTTTGTAAGTTCGTCAGCTAACGCATTACCTTCAGCTAATGGACCAGGAAGATTTTGCATGTGCTCTGATATGTCCCTTAAAACACGGTAACTTTGAATGTTGCATGGTCTCCTGAATCTTCTGAAACAATATCTCAACTTGTTTATTGCTAGTCCCTATATAAGGGATGGTTTCCAATATTTGCGAAGCATTATAAATATACTGGCTATCAGTATATAGATTAAAATTTTTTTTGCAAAATTTTTAAACAGTAAAGCTACAGCTCGCAGCTCAACTATTTGAGCTGAAGCTGGCTCTGTCTACACAACATGTCCTTTACCATTGACCACATAAGCAGCCTTCCCATTAGATGAGCCATCAGTGAAAATTAACAAAGCATCTTTTATGGGATCTTTTGCCACCATTTTAGGAAAAATGAATGAATGCAGTTGTGTAAACTGCAGTTATTGGTCAGCTGGAAAAAGATTATTGATCTGACCTTGAAATTGAGCTTCTACAGCTATATTTTCCGCGGGTAAAGAATGCTGTGGCACCGTATTGAGCACAAGCGTTTTTTAATTATTTGAGTAACTTAAATGATATAGGAGTATGTATTCTAATCAGATTTTCTTGCGCATCTCTCTGCTACATTACTGAATTACTGAACAATTCAAATCCTTACACCTCTTCCCCTCTGCTAGTGGCTTCTCTGGTACAAGCTTGTAGAGGAGATTCACTGCGATTGTTACGCTTCTATTTGGTTTTCAGTATGCTCTGAGCTGTGGGTGGGTCTAAACCTGCTGTTACTGTAGGAAGGGAATTGTTCTTCTGACAAGCATCTGTATCTGCATAGTTTCTAGTCTTTGTAATAGCAAGGTTACCAACCAACATTTTCAAGCCTTTTATTTCTTTCTGAACCCTATCATCCTGTCTCTGTCTCTCAGGGCTGCTGTTTGCTAGTGAGGGAGATGAAAAATCCCTTTCATAATCTAAATCATTAGTCTTTGACCTATTGTAACTGCTCTGTTCTGTAAGAGTATCTAGCAACTCCTTAGGTGGCACGGTTGGAATTATCTCCTGCTGGTCAGGATTTAAGCCCAACCTTTCCTGTATTAGCATCTAGAAATAAGGCATATCTTCAGGGATGCTTTCTGGTTTATAATTAAAATAATGTTGTTGAATCCTCATTCCCACTTCTTTCCATGCTGCAACATCTAAGGTTCTGCGCTCAGAAAACCGAGGACTTATCTCCTCTATGAATTCTAAAAATTCCTGTATCTGATGCTGCTGTACTCTCTCTCCTCTGTCTTTTAATATGTCTCCTATTAACTGTATAACCATTTGATTGCTTTTTTCTTGTCCCATATTTCTATATTTACAAATTTTTACTCTTGTTATTACTGTCCTGCTTTATTTATCTGAGTGCTAACTACTCGTATCCATGTGTGGTGAAATTTTTTTCTTGCATGTTTCTCATGTTCGTCTCCATACTTCTTGTCCCTTCTCTGGCATTTATCGGGGTTCAATGATCAGTCTCACATTGCAGGTCCACTATGTCTGGGTTTGATGCCCCAACATAAACCATTTTTTCCCTCTCTCTGGACCAGTGTGGAGGCACAGGAATAATTGAGACAGAGTTCACACAACAATATCGGAAGGATTCATTCAAATCCTAAAGAACACCCATGTTTATTATCCAAACACCTTTTATTCCCCCAAAGTAAACTAAAATGGAAGTTCATTAGCATTCTGTTTCCAGGGTAGCAGTACTACAGTCACTTCCACAACTAGGTCACTAGCTTAGAATTAACACCCCTTATCAGGCATCTACATAATTACAAAAGAAAAGGAGCAGCATACCCTGAACTTTTGTTAGGGTAGTGGCAGCCTGTTTGGAAGGGTCCATGACTGCTCCCGGAACCAACCATGGCAGTATCTCCATAGAATGAGTTAGAAGTGATTCATAATTAATAATAAATAAATAAATTATAAAATATCCCATAAAAAGAATTGTGTATTGATGATAGATTTATCAATGTGGAAATTCGATAATTTTTTGAAACTTGAACTAGAGATAGATCTTAATGCTCGATTGCTTTGTTAACAAACAAAAAGTCCCAGATTTATCTCCAGGACAACAATAAAAGGAGGTTGATAAAAAATGAAAATTATATTGGTTTTCTGGAACAGTGTGGAAATCACAAAATTAAATTATTCTAAAATTTTCTTTCATTGTTAATATTTTGCAACACTTGGATTTATTACACTTTTGGCATCATACAACCCATGAGAAATTAATGCTATTAGAACATGTGAATTAAACCGATCACTGGAACAAAATGTCTTTGTAAGAAAGTATTATGTTTTAATAAAAAAAAGAAAAAAACCCTGAAAACTTTCAGTGACTTGTAAATGTCACATTTAATTTTCATGTTCATCTAAGATCAAATGAGGAATTCTTAAAGGTCTCTTTGTCATGAAAGAAAAGAAAAGAAAATGTTCATTTTTAACAGGTGCAATGTTGGAGGCCTTTAAGTAATTTTTTTTCACATTTAGTTGTTAGCATCACATATACATTCTCAGCTGTGTATATAATAATATAAGCAGAAAAGAATTAAATCCTCTCTAGTCATAATACATTTCTCTAAGATTGAAGTGTAAAGTAACAGAAGCAAGTAATCTCATTTGGAGTGAACATTTAAAGACAAGAAAACTGACTACAATGTTTACTTTCATTACCTTCAATTTTACTATATTCCAAGGTATTTTCAATAACAAAAAATATTTGACTTTATCATAGCAACTAATAAGGGACAAGGTAAGAAGAGGGATCTCACTCTGGAGTTAGACTCTTTGGCTTAGAATTATGACTGCAATATTTCCTGTTATATGATTTTGAACCAATCTCACCACCTACTTTATCCATAACTTTCTTTTCTCATTCTAAGTGTACTGATGATTACAATTCCCCCTTTTAGGTGTATGAGGAAACTTGTCACTAAACATTAAGTGTTTTTCCTAGAAGTTTTGTCTTTTTTTAAAAAAAGTCTCATTTAACAATGGTTTTATCATTTGAGTAATGAGCACATTGTAAATCCTATAAATTTAATATTTTCTTTAAGCATGATGTGGTGGGTGACAAATTCAGACATAACAATAAGCATTTGATCCAGTGAGTTTGTTCCCATTACGGTCTCATCTATTTTATTGATTCAGTTTGGCTCACTAATTAGAGACAAGATAAGCTGATCATTAAAATTATTTTTCTATACTCTTAACCCTTATATTTTACATAAATGATTCAGAGGAAAAATTGAACATAGGAGGAAAAGTGCATATTAAGAAAACAAACTGGTGAGTTATGTTGTAATAGAAGAGGTGGTACAGCTGGTTAAGGACACCAGGGTGGTGGTGCTTAGTACACCATTGGTCACCTTGGAGATCAGCTCACAAGGCTGACAGAAGTTATATTTGGAGAATTATATAAGGTTCTCAAGAGAGAATGTTGAAAAGATTAGATGATAGAAAATTATAAAATTATAAATCTGTCCTTTTTTCAACTGAAGAGAAATTGAAACCAAAACATTGAAATTCCTCTTGTTGTATAATTGGGAAACACTTAACAGTAGGTTTGAATGATTTTTATTTATACAACTTACTCTGGTAAGTTATTTAAAAACACAAGCTTTTTTTTTTTTTTTTTTTTTTTTTACTTTCTACCTGTTTGTACTTAAATAGGAGTTGTTTGTGTTTCATTATTTAATGGTTTCACCGTACTTTTTAGGTTTAAGGGTTTCATGGTCTTTTATCAGTTTGTTGACAGATCGTGTTTGCTTGCCCCGCAGCACCAAATGTACTATTTGTGTTGGAAACACTCCTGAGCCTTGGCTCAAAACTTATCTTTAATTCTAGACTACTGGCCTTCATATGCAACTTATACTAAGCAGAAGTTTTTATATTTTTCTGTTGGGTGGTATTGGTAGATAAATACTTACTGATTTGAGACAGAATCCAACGTACAATTCAGAGAAATTATGAATTATTTTAAGTAAAACAGCCATAACATGAATAAATTTTATGTAATATATCTTCCTAAGATTTTAGAATGTTAAAACTGGAAAAATAAAGCATGGACACTTTCAACACTTAGAGATAGTCAATGAGATATAGATGATAAAATTACATGTGAAGATTAGAGCAACTCTAATATTTTAATGATCCTGATCTAAATTTTTAACTATAAAGATATTTAACTATGAGACTTCTAGGCTACAAACTACTAATGGCAAGAGTAGGTAAGCTGCCTCTTGTTGGTCATCATTATTTAATTTTCATAATGTCTTAGTGTGCCATCAATTTCAGGAAGAACCCAATATGAATAATTTTTCAAACAATTAGCATTTACATATGCAAACTGGAAATATAGAGATAAAAATACAAATTAGAGTTTACTACTTTTTTAACATTTAGACAAAGTTTCTTCTAATTATATGACTTCTGTATCCCTAAGTAGAGTTTAAGCTAAATGCCTACATTTAAGTTTGATTTATTAAGAGGAATTCTGATTTATAATAGTTATTATTTTATTATATATATTATATATTATTATATAAAGATTTATAATATAAATCTTTAATATTTATCATGAAACAATAAGACACCTATTTTATAACATTGGTTAGAAAAAGGCTTTGATAATATTATGTTTAATTTTCAGTTAGACATTTTATTTTATTTTGTTTTTAGAAACAATCTTCTGTTAGTTTACATATCAATCCCAGTTCCTCTCCCTCCTCTCCTCTCCTCTCCTCTCCTCTCCTCTCCTCTCCTCTCCTCTCCTCTCCTCTCCTCTCACTCCTCCCCGCTTTGTGGTTGTTGTCGCCCATGCCGCTTGGACGGTGGGACCTGTCTCTCAATGCTTCTTCCTTACCGTCTCAGTAGCTTTTTTCTCCTTTTGGGGATCAGATTGTGCGTCCCCCAGTCCATTGCTCCCTTTTGCCTCCTGAGTTTTGATGAGGACCAAGAAACATTACATAATCTGTTTTCCAAAGTAGGCACTGTGTATGTGTATTGTGATACTACAAAGTAGCTATAAATATTGTACATGCTTTCTTGAATGTAGTGAGGTGCAGGGGGCTGCGTTCCCACCCGGCACCCAGCTGCCTGACTAGTGTATGCCTCAAAATAGCAACACACAAACTGTATTCATTTAAACACTGCCTGGCCCATTAATTTCAGCCTTTTATTAGCTAATTCTCACATTTTGCTTTAACCCATATTTAGTAATGTGTATAGCACCACAAGGGGTAGCTTACCGGGAAGATTCTAGCCTGCATCCATCTCGGAGAGTAGAGTAATGGCAACTGCTTGAGGCATCTGCCTCACTCCCAGCATCCTGTTCTGTCTACTCCACCCACCTAAATCCTGCTCTATCAAAAAGCCAAGGCAGTTTCTTTATTAACCAATGAGAGTCCTCCATCACTTGAAAATTTAAGTATCTAAGATTCTTGAGAGAAACTGTTTTGTTGTTTAGATGATATCAAATTCAAATGTTCTAATATATATAAAATTGAACTCAAAGCCACGAATATACTGGGCAATGGACTATGTCCTTAGCTCCATTTGTCATTATTATTATTTAAAATTTCTTACTTATATACAAGGTATTGTGAACAGATTCTTTTCCCTTTTATCTTCTCTAAGTCCAATATCCACACTTTTAATGTCTTTTGTAACTAGTCCAACTTCTTTTTCTTTATTTTTCTGTGCAAGACGTGGATATATGATCATATTTGCTATGCATTTACACTTGCAAAACCATGTTTAATCCATAAGGCAAGGTATTACAGTGTTTAACTCTGTCCTCCAGATCTTAGATTCTTCTTTTTTATTTTTTATAAAAACAACAAACTATTTTTTTTAATTTTACATACTCATCCCAGTTCCCACTCCCTCCTCTCCTCCTATTCCCTCCACCATCCCTTCTGTCCCACCTTCCATCAGAGAGGGTAAGAAACACTGCTTTGTTGAAGGTCCAAGGTCCTCCCTGCTATATCTTGTCTGAGCAAGATATTCCTCCAGAGAGAATGGGTTCCCAAAAAGCTAGTACAAGCAGTAGGGATATATCCTGGTGCTGCTGCAAGTGGACCCGCAGTCTACCCCAGCCATATAAATGTCACCCACATTCAGAGAGTCCAGTTTGGTCCTATGTTGCATCCTTCCCTGTCTGGCTGGAGTTGGTGAGCACCTATTAGCTCACATAAACTGTTCAGAGGGTGTCCCCATCATGATCTTGAGCTCTTTGCTCATGTTCTCACTTCTCTCACTCTTCAATTGGACTTGGGGAGCTATCATCTCTGCCCTTCCTTCACCTCTACTATCCCATTCACTCAAGTTCTCCTACTCCCTATCCTTCTCCCCTTCTCCTTCTTTTCTGTCTTCCCTTATCTTCATTCCTCTATGATTCATCACAGAAAACATTAAAACCAACAAATTCTTAGATGCTTTTGTTAAAAAATGAACAATTATTTTATATGCTTGGCTGCTTTGCTTACATGCTTATCTTGCACCATGTGTATGAAGTACCCTCAAAGGCTAAAAAAGGAAGTTGTATCCTCAGGAAGTGGAGAGTTGTAGAGAGTTGGGAATTACTTGTTGGTGCAGAGCATCAAACACAGTTCCTCTGGAAGAGCAGAAGACACTATTAATGCCCGAGCATCACTCCAAGCCCAAGTTCTTACCATGATGTTTTCTGGGTTCTATTGTGGATAATATAGAGTTGGGGCTGAACTCAGTCCTCTGAAGAGTTATCAGTCATTGCTTTGGCTGTCACCCATTGCTAAAGAGTTCTTTGTCTAAGGATGAGACATATTTTAATCTTTGGTGGTAAACATAAGTATGTATAAAGCAATTCAACTTCATGTTTATTTAACAAAACATTGGTAATAGCTGATAACATAAGACCCATGATCTCCCAGACCATAAATAATTGACCACATTTATAATACTGTGTTTCAGTTTTGAAGGTGATTACATTGAATCTTTATTTTTCTTTTGGTAGGATGTTCATTTTTACTATGTTAATTCTGAGCTGTGAGCATGGGTGTTCTTTTCATCTTCTGATATCATCTTTACTTTCTTTTTTTCAAGTACTTAAAGTTTTGTTATACAAGTCTTTCACTTGCTTGGCTAGAGTTACCCCCAAGGTATTTTGTGTTGTTGGAGGTTGTTGTGAAAGTTCTTTCTCTGATTTTTTTTTTATCAGTCTGTTTGTCATTTGTGAATAGGAAGGCTAGTCATTTTTAAATCTTGTTTCCAGTGACTTCACTGATTATGTTTATCAGATTTAGGAGTTCCTTGCTGGAATTTTTGGGGTAATTTTTATATACTCTGGTATAATCTGCCAATCTTCATCAGCTTTCTTACTGCTCTAGCTAGAACTTCAAATACTATATTGAATAGATATGGAGAGAGTGTACAATCTTTCATGTACCTGATTTTAGTGGAGTTGTAGTGAATTTCTCTCCATTTTGTTTTGTTAAAGGTAGTGTTCATGCAGTTTGTTGGGGCAAGGAGCAAAGAGGAACATCAGGATTGAGAGAGGAATAATTAAACCTGTGTCAGTCTTGTTATTCTTCTCAGGTCTGATACGTTCTCCTTCATTCTCCTTAATCAGTGATAGTACCTTCAAAAACCTAGATGTTTAGCATTTCTCTTTTTCTTGTGATTAGGCAACTGTGGACCATACTGTTTGTAATCCTTTACAGTTTATAAGTAACTAGTACTTGAATATTGATTCACGTTAGCTTTTATTTCATTGTACTCTTTCCCCTTTTCTTTCTAATTTTTATTTTTCAGGAATAAAGTGGTTGTTAGAAAAAACACTAACAACATCATAGCAAAATGAAGTTCTTCCTTCTGCTTTCCCTCATTGGGTTCTGCTGGGCTCAGTATGACCCACACACTCAGTATGGACGAAGTGCTATTGTCCACCTGTTCGAGTGGCGCTGGGTTGATATTGCCAAGGAATGTGAGCGATACCTAGCTCCTAAAGGATTTGCAGGGGTGCAGGTAATGTTTGTTCACAATTTAAATGCAGAGTTCACTGTGCATATATAAAACTGTTTTCTATATTTTTGATTATTTTTTTTAGCAATGTTTTACTTCAAATATAACTTTCTTGAGGAAGAGAAAATTTAGGGGATGGTAACTTTGTTTCTTGTTTTAGGACACCAGGAGGTCCTCTCCATTGTGCTGTCAATGGTTTTTTTTTTTTTTTTTTCCTCATGGTTTATTTTTTTTATATTTAAAATTTTCCATCTCCTTCCCTCCTCCCCCCTCCCTCCCCTCCTCCTCCCCCTTCCCTTCCCTCCTTCTCCCCCTTCCCTCCCCTCCCCTCCACCCATACCTCCCCTCCCTCCCTCTCAAGGCCAAGGAGCCATCAGGGTTCCCCACTCTATGCTAAGTCCAAGGTCCTCCCAATTCCCCCCAGGTCCAGGAAGGTGATCGACCAAGCTGAGAAGGCTCCCACAGAGCCCGTCCATGCAGAAGAATCAGAGCCCAGAGCCATTGTCCTTTGCTTCTCAGTCAGCCCCCGCTGTTGGCCACATTCAGAGAGACGGGTTTGGTCGCATGATCCATCAGTCCCATTCCAACTGGAGTTGGTGATCTCCCATTAGTTCTGTCCCACCGTCTCCATGAGTGAACGCACCCCTCTCCTTCCTGACTTTCTCCCTCATGTTCTCTCTCCTTCTGCTCCTCATCAGGACCTTGGGAGCTCAGTCCAGTGCTCCAATGTGGGGCTCAGTCACCTTCCCCATCTGTTGCCAGATGGTTGTTCCCTCACGGTCCTGACTTTCTTTCTCATGTTCTCTCTCCTTCTGCTCCTCATCAGGACCTTGGGAGCTCAGTCCGGTGCTCCAATGTGGGGCTCTGTCATTTTCATCATCTATCGTCAGGTGGAGGTTCTATGGTGATATGCAAGAAATTCATCAGTATGGCTATAGGAACTGGCCTTTTCAGGCTCCCTCTCCTCAGCTGCCCAAGGAACTAACTGGGGGCGTCTCCCTGGAAACCTGGGAACCCCTCTAGGGTCAAGTCTCTTGACAACCCTCAGGTAGCTCCTTAAATTAAGATATATGCTTCCCTGCTCCCATATCCACCCTTCCTATATCCCAAGCACCCCATTCCTCCGAGCTCCCCCCGTTCTCCCCTTCACACTTTTCTCTCCCCATCTTCCCTTGGCCCAGTCTCGCCCAACCCTCAAGTTCCCAATTTTGCCTGGCGATCGTGTCTACTTCCAATATCCAGGAGGATTACTATATCTTTTTTTGGGAGTTCACCTTCTTATTATCTTCTCAAGGATCCCAAATTTATAGGCTCGATGTTCTTTAATTATGACTAGAAACCGATTATGAGGTTCTAACACAACAGATCCACAAGCACACAGCCTAAGAATTGCAGGATCTTTCACAGTTTTCTACAAGATTTATTTATGTAAAGTAAACCATAACTAATCTGATAATCTTAATTTTTTATTTGTAGGTCTCTCCACCCAATGAAAATCTTGTAGTTAACAATCCTTCAAGACCTTGGTGGGAAAGATACCAACCAATTAGCTACAAAATATGTTCAAGGTCTGGAAATGAAGATGAATTCAGGGATATGGTGGCTAGGTGTAACAATGTTGGTGTAAGTGAAGTCATATTTCCTTTGAATTTATTATTTGAAAAACTATTTTCTGTCTTATGTTTTCTATTCTTCTTGAAAACAAACATTCATACTTTAATTTTTTCTTTACATTTTAGCTACAACTCAAAATTAACTTCTTTATGGTCAGTTTTAAAAAATTTCTTTCATATGAAGCACTTAAAGAAAAGTTTAGGGGAATGGGACCTTTGTATCTTGTTTTATAACACAAGTAGGCCCTCCATTGTACTATCAACATTTTTAGTGGTTCTAACAAACCATAAAGCAAAACTTTGGCTATTTATTCTTGTAACCACACTCATTTTATACCAATCATTTTCTAGTCAAGTAATAGAAATTTCAAGTGCAATACAAACTTTCACATTTATGGTAAATAGCTATTTCCCCTTTAAATAATGACCAGTATCTGCCATTTTTTTTCTTCAGAGACTAAAAATGACTCACATTAACTCCTTTTAAGAAAAATAATGTCCATTTTTCTTAATCTAATTATAATTTTTTTAAAAAAATAACACGTTTTATTTGATTTTAGTGATAACAGTTTCTGGGTTTTCACTTATGAGCTTTATAAATCCTCAAGCTAATATTAGGACTGTTCATGATTGTCATTTCACATTGGTTTTCTTTCACACTGGACTTTTTGTCTTGTCTAAAATTCAACTATAAAATAGCATATCTATCTATCATCTGTCTGTCTGTCTGTCTGTCTACCTATCTATCTATCCAGCCATCCACATATCTATATATTTGTGTATTCTGTGCAGTCTAATTATATCCATTTTATCTCTACTTTAATTCGAATAACACACTTTTCCGTTCAGGTCCGTATTTATGTGGATGCTGTCATTAACCACATGTGTGGAGAAGGGGCTCAAGCAGGAACCAGCAGTACATGTGGAAGTTATTTCAACCCACAAACCAGGGACTTCTCTGGAGTTCCATACTCTGGTTGGGATTTTAACGATGGCAAATGTAGAACTGGAAGTGGAGGCATTGAAAATTACAATGATGCTGCTCAGGTGAGGAAAATGATCAGAGTAAAACATTCTGTCCTCAGTATGCACATAGAGCTTTTGGAATACTATTTGAAATGTAGTTTAGAGTCCTTAAGCAATGCATTACTAGGTGGTAGAAGTGCAAATACATTTTCAGAAACATTTCTAGTTATTTGATGTTTCAAAATTTGATTTGTGTAGCAGTATAAGAGAAAGAAATAAAAAAGAATGGAAAAAAAGAGAGGAAAGCAAAGGGTTTTCTCAAACAACTACAATCTTGCCTATGTCATTTCCTCATTGTTCCATCTTCATTGGAAAATCTTCTTAGGGTGTATTCACAGTAGAACGTGAATGTTCCCACTGTCCTATGAACAGGCTTTATGAAGCTTCCTAATAGACTAGTTGGTGAATATGTGAATAGTCAAAGGGAGTCTAAGGTGACAGGTGACTTGTAAATCAATCACCATTTTATTTTGCTTCTTTTTGTTTGTTTCAATAGGTCAGAGACTGTCGTCTTACTGGACTTTTGGATCTTGCACTTGGAAAAGATTATGTTCGTGGCAAGGTGGCTGACTACATGAACCATCTCATTGACATGGGTGTAGCAGGGTTCAGACTTGATGCTTCTAAGCACATGTGGCCTGGAGACATAAAGGCAGTTTTGGACAAACTGCATAACCTAAATACAAAATGGTTCTCTCAAGGAAGCAGACCTTTCATTTTTCAAGAGGTAAAGTAAGACACGTATGTAAATATAAACGACATCAGTTTGCTAGCCAGAAGATGGATGGAAGATTTTATTAAACATAATTTCAATAGGCTAATGTCTGAGTACCTTATTAAATGTGAAATTTAATTTTATTTATATATAACAGACTTAATTCTTTTCCAGAGTAAGGGTTTAAATGAGTGTAGAGAATTTGTGTAGCCTGCGATACTATTGGGTCAATTAGTGTATACTCAGGGATGATTATGCCAAGCAGAAAATCTTAGTCATTGACTCCAGCTTGTCTTCTAAATTTGACTCCTGTCTGAAGTATTATTCAATGTTTAAAATTTGAGTAAGCTGATTAATATTTCTGTGCACATTTTTTATGTGAAGAGGTTAGTACTGTTTTGTATTTGATTTCTTTGGAAAACTAAATGAATTTTAATTGCTGAACTTATTTGTCAGTAAGTACTTTGAAGGTCTGAATTTTAAATTATATATTAAATTTAAATATTATTTATTGGACAAAAATGACATTGTCACCAAATTTCTTTCAATTATAAAGAAATAGGAGCCGGGCGGTGGTGGCGCATGCCTTTAATCCCAGCACTCGGGAGGCAGAGGCAGAAGGATCTCTGTGAGTTCGAGACCAGCCTGGTCTACAAGAGCTAGTTCCAGGACAGGCTCTAAAAAAGCTGCAGAGAAACCCTGTCTCCAAAAACCAAAAAAAAAAAAAAAAAAAGAAAGAAATAGGAAAAACTAATTTGAGCATCAAGAGCATAAAGAATTTAAAAGATATTATTTTGACATTGAACATTTTAATATTACTTTATCCAATTTATGACAGTTTCCTCTATATCTCTACTAGGTAATTGATCTGGGTGGTGAGGCAATTAAAAGTAGTGAGTACTTTGGAAATGGCCGTGTGACAGAATTCAAGTATGGAGCAAAACTGGGTACAGTTATGCGCAAGTGGAATGGAGAGAAGATGGCCTACTTAAAGTAAATACATCATCCTTTGTTATTGTGTCTCTCACGCATGTGTTGTCATCCAAATACATGGGCATCTTAGAACATTCTAATTTATTAAATATTTATCAAGAAATTAGCTATCAAGAAGGTTCACTGCTCTCTAAATCACAATTAATCATCTGCAATTAATTATTTTCATTTTAATTGTCAATAACAAGGAGGCATTTAGAAACACCAAGCATCACCTAGAGATTTATTTTTCTGTTTGAGATATAAACCAACTAGAGTTTGATAATCATTAAATTATCTGTTAAAGTCAGGATATTACTTCAAAAACCATTCTACTCATCAATAAAACTATAATGTGGACACACTATTACGTTTGTGTATTGCAATAAATTACTTTGAAATGTTAAATTGTTTATAAAATACAGTGTAATATTCAATCTTATTTGTTTTTCATTTTTTCATAATGTGATATGGATATTTACCCTTCATGTGTTTATCTACATTACATTACACTCTTATATGAGCAATGTGAACGCAAAACAAATAAACTTACCAAACCTAGAATCATGGGATATGTTAGGCAATTACATATGTGTATATACACATACCTGGGAGAAATTTTTTCCCCTGGAATAATTTTTTAGTTATAGAATCAGTAGTTAAATGAAAATAGATTACAGAAAGAGATACAGATTTACGGTAACCCAAAGGTATTGTAAAAGAATAATATATACATATTTTTTTTTTAAATAGGAACTGGGGCGAAGGTTGGGGTTTCATGCCTTCTGATAGAGCCCTGGTCTTTGTGGACAACCATGATAACCAGCGAGGTCATGGAGCTGGAGGAGCATCCATCCTGACCTTCTGGGATGCTAGGTGGGCAAAACTGTTTTTCACTTCTTTGTTACTTGTCCTTTACTGATGATAAATTTTCTATTCTTCTATTATAATATTATTTTGTAATTTTCAGACTCTATAAAATGGCAGTTGGATTTATGTTGGCTCATCCTTATGGATTCACACGAGTAATGTCAAGTTACCATTGGCCAAGATATTTTGAGAATGGAAAAGTAAGCTCAAATATATTTTTTTTTCAATCAAAGGGAAGAGGTTATAATTTCACACAAAATTTGTTGCATAAAAACATGCCGCCAAATAGTAATATACTGTAATTTTAGTAAGGTAAGTATATTATAAAAGTACCAACTACTTTATCACTGAGAGAAAATCTGGAAAAGTAGAGATCAAGGTACAAAAGGCAAAACATAGGAGTTTAATATTACTTACCTCGTCAATGATATATAGAGATTGTGAATAGGAACACCTGAAAAGAAGATAAACGTTTCATTTAATGTTGAACTAGAGTTCTGCCTTATCCCTGGGGAACACTTGCCAGGGCTGAAGGAGTACGGGAAAGCACTACCAGAAAGAACAGCAAGAGACTTTTGGAGAACAGCTCTTTCATTAGGAGAGGGCAGGGAACAGTTATACCCTATAAGAAAGGCTAGTTGGACCCCTGTGGTGGTATGTTACTGGTTGGGGGCCAGAACAACCAGTGTGCTTAATGTGCATACACGGGAGCAGCAAGGGCCAGGGGAAGAAACCTTACAAGGTCATACAGAAAAGAAAAAAATTCCAGCCTGGGATGTTTTTCTATTCAGATATACAGCAACGAGTCCTCATAGCCTTGGAGAATCATGAGCTTATCAGTTCCACCAGGGTACGATAGCACCCTGGGATGTCTATCTGTTGGGGTTTGTTGGTGTAGAGCAGGCAGGGGATGTGGGATATGGGTGAGGCATATGGAGCAGGAAGCAGTCAAATGCCTGCTGCTCTCAGGATGAGAAAATCTGGGGATTTTGGCATGCTTCTACCCCATCTTAGTTTTGGGCCAGAACTGCCATTTAAAACTTGAGCAAGATAAACATTTGGTAAATACTTTTAGAATATTTCAATGGAAAGAAAAGAAATCATTTGGTGTAATGGAGATTAACTTATATATATATGTATATATATATTATTCATATATATGAATTATGTTAAATGAATCAAATAAATTTGAAGACTGATTCAAGAATACTAAGCATTATGAAAATATCATGCAATACTTTAATTGAACCATTTCAAAAAGTAACTAAATGCCTGGGGAGATGACATAGAGGCTGAAGCTCTTGAAGACAGTACAGGGTTCATCTCCCTGGCATGTTGCAATATTGAGCAGTTCAGTGTCTCATCTGTGACACAACTATCCAACAGATAGGGACCACAGATTTGTAGGTCATCAAACTGAAGTTCTTTGTTTAGAAGAGAGACTTTTCCTCTATTGTCAATGGAGAGACTGTTTGTTCAATTGTTTTAGGAATATGTGTATATGTGTTGGCAATCATGAAATGCATATTAAAACTTTGGAAAATATATTACAGAATATTAGTATATATTTATTAGTACTTTTATTTAAGAGATGGTATGAAACCTAAGCTTATATTAATTTGAAAATTAATTACACTTGTTAAGGAAGTTCTACAGATATTGATATTTTATAATAAGCAAACAATATTTCTATTTTATAGATGATGAGATTCAGGGATGTATCTTGTATGAGTTTTCTAAAGCTGTCAGTACTGGATTCTGTCCTTCTTTAATCTTTCTGATACAAATGCTCTTATCGCTTTAGTGATACTAAAGAAGTTAGAGAGATATTAAGAAGTTATTGCTTGGAAAGGCTCTGAGTGAATAAAAGTGTGTATAATAAAAATGTCATATTTCTCTGAAATATGACTCTAGAGAAATATTCAGTAATGTTCCAAAGTTAGACACTAAGTATATACTATAGAGAATCAAGTAACAGAACATTTTTAGTTTAGTGCAATGAAAATGAGACATGAATCTTAAAATCCTGCAATTTATTCTTGTAATTAAGGATATCAATGATTGGGTTGGACCACCAAATGACAATGGAGCAACCAAAGAAGTGACAATTAATGCAGACACCACTTGTGGCAACGGCTGGGTCTGTGAACATCGATGGCGCCAGATAAGGTTAGAAGTGTCCCCTACACATCTTGTCTAATAAGAAAATTGTTTAACTTTTTGTTTTAAATTGTTCAATATAAAGGGTACGAGCATTTTATGTGATATTGTGCTTTTAGGAACATGGTTGCCTTCAGAAACATAGTCGGTTTTCAGCCTTTCTCAAACTGGTGGGATAATGGCAGCAACCAAGTAGCTTTTGGAAGAGGAAACAAAGGATTCATTGTCTTTAACAATGATGACTGGTAAGTGGAAGTCAATTACATTAGGATTGTATACTTTCATACTTTCACATCTTTCCTTTTGCTTCATGCTCATTTGTAGCTGAAAATATTTTTGTTAATGGATTTAAGAAAGCACAGTTACCTGAAAACTATAGAAAAGAAAATGCTTTTCTATAGTTTTTGTTTACTTTGTTTCTCCATTTTATTATAGATTTTGTTTCAAGTAGAATTTTGTTTTGCTGCTGGTTTTGGTGTACTCTTACACTTTTGTATTCATATATTCTCATTCATATACTCATGTGGTATTTGTACAAAGCATATAAACATTCAGCAAGTCTTAAAATCAGTGAACGTATGGACATTATTAGATTCAAAATACTTTCCCCGATCTCCTAGCTCTGTATCACAACTATTTCTTTTTCTGTTTCCTTGTTATCTAAACTTAAATTTTTTGCCTTTGTGTAATGAATAGTTTCAATGCATTTGCCTACTTACTCTGGCTGATGGTTTTTCTCAGGAGGCAATTGAGTTTTTCTACCGTTCTCGATTATTGTCCTTCTGTTTTTGATGCATGTGTATGTTTTCTTCTCCGTGAACATTTTCCTATTTGTATACAACTATACGTAAAGAATCTTTGTGCAAGTACTTGGCAATCTCAGTCATTTTTTGCTCATTTTCAATTATGGTTAGTTTCTTTTCTGATGCTGTGACCAAACATCATGAGCAAGTCAACTTACAGAAGAAAGATTTTATTTGGGCTTGCAATTCGAGGTCATTAGAATGGAAAAGCAAGGTATGACGCAGGAACAGGAAGCTAATGACTCACACTTTGAACCACTGCACAATACAGAAAGCGCTAACTGGAGAATGTTGGAGTCTTTCCCTGTCAAGGGCTGCTTTCAGTGACACAATTCTTCCACATCCACATTAGCTAACCTCTCCAAACTATGCCACCTCAGGAACCAAATTTTTAAATTAACAACTGCTCTTTTTACATATCTATCTATATATCATAATCTATATCTATTTCTGTATCATCTATCATCTATCTCTCTATCTATCATCTATCTGTCTGTCTATCTATCTATCTATCTATCTATCTATCTATCTATCTATCTATCTATCTAATCTATTATCTATCTATCTATCTATCCATCTATCTATCCATTCATATCTATCTATCTATCTATCTATCTATCTATCTATCTATCTATCTATCTATCTATCTATCATCTATCTATCTATCTATCTATCTATCTATCATCTATCTATCTATCTATCATCTATCTATCTATCTATCTCTATCTAATCTATCTATCATCTATCTATCATCTATCTGTATCGATCTGTCTATCTTTAAGGCTAGTAAATTATAACTTAAAATTACACAACACAAAGTTTTGGAAGTTACTTAATTTGGAGATGGTCTGCTGTCTTGAATTTGTTTGAATTTTACTCTTCTTTCCTTTTCAGGTCACTGTCAACAACTTTACAAACTGGTCTCCCTGAAGGCACGTACTGTGATGTCATTTCTGGAGATAAAATTAATGGCTATTGCACCGGAATTAAAGTCTATGTTTCTGGAGATGGCACTGCACAATTTTCTATTAGTAACACTGCTGAAGACCCATTTATTGCAATCCATGTCGAATCAAAACTATAAAATTTAAAATAAATTCATTCGGAGAGCATCAATCATTTGTATTTGTTTTCTTTTGCATAGTTTAATTTTTATACTTCATTCACACTTATAAATCTGTAACAGTAATGAACTTGAATTGGTAAAAAATGCTTATTGAAATCAATGTACTTTTGAGAAAATTACATACAGGGATTTTAAAATGTTTTAGAAGATTCTCTTTAAATTCTTTGTTAATGGCAATTCTCAGATCTATGAAGATATTCTGATAAATAATATATTGTTTTATTTCAAGTACCATTTGTTTAATAGTACCCTAATTTCTGTTCTTTCGTATGTATGTATGTATGTATACACACACACACACAAATATACATATATATATATAATCATTTTGATCTTATTCATTTCCTTTTCTTCCATTTTCTCTCCCATTTTTCACCAGATTCCTTCTTATTCAATACAAACATTCCTTTCCCCAGTTTTATGTCTTTTTTTGACCAACTGCTCTTAGGTAGGGTTGCCTGCAAGAGCATGAGTAGAAAGTTATTACTTGAACATTATTACTTGAACAAAAGCAAATGGCCAGTATATAAAACACTGAGGAATACAATCTACCCCATGTTAGCAACTCCTAATTGCTTATAGCCTCCCAAGAAGGGATGGAGCCAATCCATAGCTGAATCTTTGTGTGCCAAGTATCAAGCAGTACTTGTGTAGTTAGTCAACAATACTCAGTGAGTTTATGAAAGCCAGAGTCCTTTCATGTTCCAATGACATCATCTCACAACACTCCCTTCAATCCTGTTCTTTTGCTTTCTTTCCACCTCCTCTTCTCTGATATTCCCTGATCTTTGAATGGGGTTTATAGACATCCCCTTCTAGGATGTGTGCTCATCAGTCTCTTAATGTTATCACTTTGACCAGTATGAGTTTCCTCTTTGTCTGTCACCCACAGAAAAGGAAAACTCACTGACCAAGGGTTAGAACAATACAAATCAATGGTATGAACATAACCGTGTAGAAAATAAATAGACACAATAATGTCTGCTTAGCAAAAGATCCATAGTAATTTTTCTCAAAAGTTCATTTACATACTGAACTATGCACTTTTGGTTAAGTTTAGAGTACCAGGTAGGATTTCCTCTTGTGAAGTGAGTATACAGTCCAGTCATTATAGATTTGATTATCTCCATAGCAATTATGTACCTTTGGGTACAACTTGCCTGGCATTTTGGTTTTGTAGCTGACAGAATTTATAGCTAGATATGTCCTCTGATGACTTTTCTACCCTCAAAGTCTGCACAGAACCTTCCAAAACTAAGAAAACTTATCAACCTAAAAGGAAAACATATAGCTCAGTTATGGTTTGATTTTTTATGTTCTGTCTTCAAAATATCCTAAGTAATAAGGGCTTACTTAAGTTCTAGTGGGAAACCAAGAACAATGCCAATAACCACTATTCGTCTTTGTTGGCTTTTATGTGGACCCTCTATTGTACTCCATTTATTTACATGATTTCCATAATAAATTGATTTCCATAATAAGTTTCTTGATTCTAATTTTCTCTGTTTAGCTTTTTTTCCTGACTTATCTATTACCAACACAGGTTATAACCAACCAGCTAAACAATAACAAATGTCCAAAACCCATTGGCTAACCACTCACCCAACCTCTTGTGAATGTGGTTGTCTTATTCTTATTTTTACTTTTTGCTGTCTGGGGGTGAAAATATCTTTAAGGGACCATGGAAAAAAAAAAGGTTGGGTTAATTGTGAATTCCTGGAAGAGTTAACTGTATCATTTGTTTTCCAGTCTTGCCTCAAACCCTGTCTAGAGTAGTGTGTTAGGCTGAATCATCTCAGCTCGCCATTTCAAAACGGTTTTGAGCAGTTTGTAGTTCAAAGGTGATCTTTGTGAGCTATTTTTCAGATTAGTGGTGTTATTTTCGTCCTGGAGGAATTGACATCATGGGATCTCATCCTCCTTATGGAGACTTCAGTGGTCACTGTTAGGCATGCTGATGGTTCACTGCAGAAAACTGACAGAGATTCAAACCCGAAATAAAGTACTCGAAGGTAGATAAAATCTTTTTCTAGAAATAGTTAGTGCTTTATATAACCTTTAAAATCATGACGAAAAGTTTAAATATATAATATGTTATATATATAATCAATATAACATGCAATTAATATTAAATATATTTAATATATATTATAAATCTTATACCTTAAGAAAAGCTATTAAAGAGTAGACATAAAAGCAAAGGATTATGAGATTAGTGGCAATAAAATAGTCCTTAAATATTTGTTCTTCTTCTGTCCTATATCAGGTGGCTCATCTGACATGAGACAGGGATTTCAAATTTAATTTAATAAGCATGGTTGGGTATAGGAGGAGATTGCTTATTGCCGATCATCCAGACCTGAATGACAATACATACAATAGTATTTACAGCACTCTTTAGCCAATATCTTAGGCATATTTCTAGCTAATACTTTTTTTTCACTTGGAACAGATTTTAATTTTATTTTTATCTGTTTGTTATTGATTTTTATTGATCTCTACAATTTTCTCTGCTCTCCCCCTGCCTCTCTCCTCTCCCCTTCAACACTTCCCCAAGGTTTCCATGCTCCCAATTTACTCAGGATCTTGTCTTTTTCTACCCCATGAAGATTAGATCTATGTATGTCTCTTTTAGTGTTCTCATTGTTGTCTAAGTTTTATGGAATTGTGATTTGTAGGCTGGTTTTCTTTGCTTTATGTTTAAAGACCACCTATGAGTAAGTACATGTGATAATTGTCTTTCTGTGTCTGGGTTGCCTCACTCAAAATAATGTCTTCTAGCTCCACCCATGTTCTTGAAGAAATCAAGATGTTATTTTTTCTGCTATGTAGTACTCCATTGTATAAATGTACCACATTTTCCTTATCCATTCTTTGGTAGAGGGGCATTTAGGTTGTTTCCAGGTTCTGGCTATGACAAACAATGCTGCCATGAAAATAGCAGAGAACTTGTCCTTGTGGCACGATTGAACATCCTTTGGATATATTCCCAAAAGTGGTAATACTGGGTCTTGAGGAAGGTTGTTTCTTAATTTTCTGAGAAATCACCATACGGACATGAAAAAAGGATGTACCAGCTTGCATTCACACCAGCAGTGTAGAAGTGTTCTCATTTCCCCACAACCTCTCCAGCATAAGTTGGCATCAGTGTTTTTGATCTTGGCCATTCTTACAGGTGTAGGTGGAATCTCAGAGTTGTTTTGATGACTAAGGATGTTGAACATTTTTTAAAGTCTCTTTCAGCCATTTTAGAATCCTCTGTTGAGAGTTCTTTGCTTAGGTCTATACTCCATTTTTTTTGGGTTATTTTTTCTTCTAATGACCAATTTCTTGAGTTCTTTGTATATTTTGGAGATCAGATCTCTGTCTGCTGTGGGGTTAGTGAAGATCTTTTCCCATTCTGTAGGCTGTTGTTTTGTCTTGTTGACTATGTTATTTGCTTTACAGAAGCTTTTCAGTTTCAGGAGATCGCATTTATTAATTGTTTCTCTCAGTGTCTGTGCAACTGGGATTATATTTATGAAGCTGTCTCCTGTGCCAATGCATTCAAGTGTACTTCCGACTTTCTCTTCTATAACATTCGGTGTGGCTGGCTTTATGTTGAGGTCTTTGATCCATTTGGACTTGAGTTTTGTGCATGGTGATATACATGGGTCTATTTCCATTCTTCTACAGGTTTGACATATCCAGTTACGCCAGCACCATTTGTTCAAGATGCTTTCTTTTTTGTATTTGGTATTTTGTTCTTCTAGAAAATCAAGAAAATAGACAAATGTTTATCCAAACTAACCAAAAGGCTGAGAGAGACTATCCAAATTAACAAAATCAGAAATGAAAAGGGGGACATAACAGCAGACATGGAAGAAATACAGAGAATCATCAGGTCATATTTCAAAATCCTGTACTCCATAAAATGGAAAACTTAAAGGAAATGGACAACTTTCTGGATAAATATTGCTTACCATAATTAAATCAAGACCAGATAAGCAAGTTAAACAGACCTATAATTGCTGAAGAAATAGAAACAGTCATCAAAATTCTCCCAACCACAAAAGCCCATGACTAGATGGTTTCAGCTAATAATCGTACAAGACTTTAATGAAGAACTAAACCAATACCATTGTTAATATATTTATTGCCTGTATATATTTCATGTAGTTATTGTACTTATTTGTATAGTTTTTCTTATATTTGTTATAGCCTTCTTTCTATTTTGGGCAAAAGAGGAAATATGGTAGTATATTATTTGTGTTTTAATAAATAAAGCTTGCCCGAAGACCAGTAAAATCAGTCACACTAGTCAGACATACAGACAAGAAAGTAGTCGCACACACCTTGAATCCCAGTAGTCACACTAGTCACTAGTTAGCCATAGAGGATGGGCGGTGGTGGCGCACCCCCTTAATCCCAGCACTAGAGAGGAATATAATATGGAATGAGATCACGCTCAGTCTCAGTCTCAGTCTATCGTGTTTGGAGTCCAGATTGCCCATTTTTTGGTCAGAGGTAGAAGAAAGAGCCAGTGGGTGGCAGTTTGCTAGTTTGCTTTTTTAAAATATTTATTTATTTATTTATTATGTATACAATATTCTGTCTGTGTGTATGCCTGCAGGCCAGAAGAGGGCACCAGACCTCATTACAGATGGTTGTGAGCCACCATGTGGTTGCTGGGAATTGAACTCAGGACCTTTGGAAGCGCAGGCAGTGTTCTTAACCACTGAGCCATCTCCCCAGCCCCCTAGTTTGCTTTTTTTCATCTTCAGGTTGAATACCAATATCTGTCTCTGGTTTTTTATTATTTGTGCTACAGTTATGGTTGAAAGAAAGTATGTGTGTAAGGAAATGAGCATAGAAATATAAATACAGAAATTTATTATGGAAATCAATAATTCTAGAGAAAAGGAAATCAGAGACTCCCTTATCATGAAGAAATAAGCAGATAAAACTTTGCAAGCATTCATGTTAGTGTAATAATTTATTATTATTTTGAATTTGGTTTCCATGATTTTTGCTGATTACATTTTCTATTAATGTAAAAAAAGAAATCTAACAATGTTCATTATCATATCATGAAATTAATTTGATATTTAAATAAATATATAATTTATAAATATCACATATTTTATATTATATATTGGTTGTGAGCTTAACCTTTAATGGCTGAGCCATCTATTCAGTCCATATATATTGTATATTATGAATAAGTGTTAGTCTAGTTACAATATGTAGACCCAGAGATATTGAACATAGAGGAAGTGCTATGGGGGGATGTGTAGATCTCCTTAGGTGAGGGAGATAAAACTGATTTTATAGGTAGACTGCAATTGGAGGAGGGGAGAACTAGAACAGGAGGATTAGGTAGGAAGAGAGAGGGGAGATAGTGATGATGGAGGGAATGCAGTGATTGACAGCTAGGATTGAGAGGCAATTGAGGGGTGGTATAGAAACTTAGTTCAGTGAAATATATAAAGGCGATCTTAATAAATTCTCCAAGTAACAAGGAAAATGGGTCCCCAAAGGGCCATATCTTATTTCCAAGCAAAACTTCCATTACTGAGAATTGGTAGTATCTAAAGAAGTTGTTGGCCAAAAGGGTTTTGTGGAAATTACCGAACAACTCATTCTATTGCCAAGACAAGAGATTTAACTCCAAAAACTGGCAGCAAGATCCCACTGGTAAATAAAACACTCATACAACTCATTGAATATTGAGACTTAGAATTAGTGCCTACGTAGAACCTTCACCTCCATGTACTTTTGTCTTAGGTATGGGAAGGTATTCTGTATCCTTCCAGAAAAGAACCATGAACATGAACCTAAACACAACCTTGTGATCTACAATCTATTTGTAGAATATTCTGCAAAATATGCTACAGCAATGGTGGCACAAGGCTTATGGAGGCAACAACCCAATATCTTATTTGACTTAAGGCCACCTCCCCAAGATGGAATTCATTCTTGACACAACTTGGGTGACCAGGAACCAAAGACTAGATGGCCTGGAGACCAAGGATGAGACCAAAAGTACTACTGTGCGAGAGAGGATGGAGGACATCAGCACTAGGCCTCCTAAATCAATTGAGCAAAGCTCCAATGAACCTACAGAGAATGAAGCGGCATTCACTTGGCCTACACAGGTCTGTGGCATCTACTCTGTGATTCTATTACTTCGGAATATAAAGGCGGCTTGATCACTTGAGACTTTAAGAGTTGAAATTTGTATATAATTGTGATAAAAGCCTACAAAAAGAAATCTAGATTTCCTTTTTCATATCCAAGATTTTTGTGGGCTGACTAGTTATCCATATTCAAATGGCATTTAACCAGAGAAATCAATATACTCTACCTACAGTCTCATGACATGGGGATTATGATGCATAAATAACTGATGTGACAGAAGAGAGTAAGGGAGGTGAGTATAGAGGATAGAATAGGAGGGACGTTTCTATAGTTTGGATGTAAACATAAAATGTCCCTCACGGGCTCATGAACTTGACAACTTGTACTCCAATTGTGGTAAGTTTAGAGAAGCTAATGACCCTCTACGAGATGGAGCCATGCTAGCAGAGGTTACTCACTGGAGGAAAATTCAAAGTTTTATGACATTGCCCCATTTCATTTTTTCTCTCTGTTTGTTTTTTTCAGGCAATATGAGAAGCACCTGGAGGCTGCTTTCTCTACTCCTATGGTTTGTATTCCTTCCAACATTAAGTTGTTTCTTTCCAAGTCGTTTCTCATTAGTAAGCTAAATATAATAATCAAGAAGTAACTGTTAAAATCCAAATAATCTGTAGGCTTTGGAACAACTTTGATGGACAAACAAGGAAGAGTTTAAAATTGGGGAATAGAAAGTCATTAAATGCTGAAAGTATAGAGTATTGGGTTTTTCTTTTCTTTTTTGGTTTGATAGGGAAGACCAGAAAATAAAGAGAATTACTAAAAGTGGAGGTCAGGTTCAAGAGGGTCCACAGAACAACATGGACTCTGGAAGCTGCTGGCCTTGAAGTTCTTCACATGATAGTCTGACAAAGAATCTGCTGTATTTTTCTGACACTTAGATTGAGACTGGATTTTGACAAGGTGGAATAAAGCACTTGGCAGAGGAAATTTCAAAGGAGAGAACAATTAGACTGTGGAATGATTATGCTCACAATTCTAATCAAGATCCATATAGCAAATGGCAATAAATACAGTAGGAATGTAATATTAAAAATGTTCAGTTTTGGCAAATAAATGGCTCACACACTATAGGAAAAGCTTGTTCTTGGAAAGCAATTGTAATACTTAAGGAAAAACCTGTTGCCTATCACTGAGACAAGTAACGAACTGTCCTAAAGGGATTGTTTCACACATCATAGGCTTCATTTCATGGAAATGCACATTCAATTTAAAAGATGAAGTCACTGAAATAATTTCCTGGACTTAGAAAGCAACTTTCTGAAGCAGTATTTCTTCAAGGTCAACAAAGATAACCAGTCTGAAGAGCTGGAAACTTCACAGGTTAAACCTTTAAAGAGTTAAAACATATTACTCTTGTGAGAAAAATCAGAAAACAATCATTGAGGTGATCTTCAGGATGAAACAACAGCAAAAGGAATTTTAGTAGATTTCCATTTGTGTTCTGGAATAACTTTTCTGAAAGATTATTCCATAAAGATGCAGCAATAATTGTGAATATAGATGGTCTGATGTCAGCAACCCCTGCATTGTCCTCCATGGAGGAAATATTATTATATACTTCTATTGTAGTCAAACAGTAAAATGTGAAATAACGTAAGGATTTTTAAAATTATAAACTAGTCTTAGGATAGTAGTTTAGAATTAGAATGCTTATAATCTACATATTCAATTAAATTTTCATAAAAATGTCAGCACTATTATCACAGACATAGAAAACATGATCTTAAAATTCTTATGGAAACAAAAGAGATCACAGATACCTAAAAGAGTTCTAAGGAATAAGAAAGAATAATGCTAGAAGTATTGCATAATTGATTTGAAGTGGTAATGTTTAACCATAATGATAAAACTATCATGGCACAAACTCATCTAGGTTTCAGGAATGCTTCACCACCTTCTTAGCTGCAGGCCAGCCCTGCAGTTTAAAACCTGACCAAGATAAGTATTTGCTAAGTACTTTTACATTATTCTATGGGATGGAAAAAAATCATTCAGTTTAACTGAGACTACCTAAACAATAAGCCTAACTAAGTATTTTAAATTAAGCAAACAAATTTGAAGACACATTCAGGAATATTAAGCATTACAAAATATTATGCAGTACGTTAATCTGAACAATTTAAAAAAAAGTAGGTGTCTGGGGAGATGACTTAGAAGGTAATACTCTTGTAGGAGGGACAAGTGTTCAGTTCCTTGACATCTTGCAATGCTGACCAGTTTGTCATCTCACCTTTAACACAATTGCCCAATAGGTGGAGATCACAGATTTCAGGACCACCAAATTGGCTAGCTCTGGGTTTATGGGAGAAACCCTTCCTGTATTGACAATGGAGAGAATGCTTGTTAAATTGTTGTAGGAAGATGTGCAATTGTGTTGACAATCATGAAATGCATATTAAAATTTTGGAAAATTTATTACCGAGCATTAGAATGTAATTATTAGTATTTTTATTTAAAAAATAGTATGGAGGCTAAACTAATATTAAGTTTGAAATTAATTATACTTGCTAAAGAAGTTCTATAGCTATTGATATTTTTATAGTAAACAAACAATATTTCTCTTTAATAGATGATGAAATTCAGGGTTAGAGGACTTATGTATCTTAAATGAGTTTTCTAACGTCATTGGTTCTGGATTCTGTCCCTTTATAATCTTTCTGATATAAATGTTCTTACCATTTTAGTGGCTCTAAAGAAGTTAGAGAGATATTAAGAAGTTTATTGCTTGAAAAGGGTCTGAGTCAATAATAATGTGTATAAATAAAAATGTCATTTTTCTCTGTAATATGACTCTAGAGAAATAAAGACTCAATAATGTCCTGTATAAATACCAAAGCTAGACATGAAGTAGATACTGTAGAGAATCACATAGCAGAACTATTTAGTGCAATGAAAATGGAATATAATGTTAAAATTCTGCATTTTTTTCTGTAATTAAGGATATCAACAATTGGTTTGGACCACCAAATGACAATGGAGCAACCAAAGAAGTGACGATTAATGCAGACATCACTTGTGGCAATGGCTGGGTCTGTGAACATCGATGGCGCCAGATAAGGTGGGAGTGTCCCATATTAATCTTGTCCAATAAGAAAATTGTTTAGCTTTTTGTTTTAAAGTGTTGAATATAAAGGGTACGAGCATTTTACATGATATTGTGCTTTTAGGAACATGGTTGCCTTCAGAAGCGTGGTCAATGGTCAGTCTTTCTCAAACTGGTGGGATAATGGCAGCAACCAAGTAGCTTTTGGCAGAGGAAACAAAGGATTCAATGTCTTTAACAATGATGACTGGTAAGTGGAAATCAATTACATTAGGATTGTATACTTTCATACTTGTACATCCTTCCTTTTGTTTCCTGCTCATTTGTAGCTGAAAAAAATTGTTAATGGATTTACGAAAGCACAGTTACCTAAAAGTATAGAAAAAGGCTGCTTGCTCCTAATTTGTTTATTTTTTAATAGATTTTGTTTCAAGTAGAGTTTTTTTTTGCTGTTGTTTTGGTGTACTCTTACACTGTCATATTCATATATTCTCATTCATATACTCATGTGGTATCTGTACAAAGCATATAAATATTCAGCATATCTTAAAATCAGTGAAAATATAGGCATTATTAAATTCAAAATACTTTCCCCCAATCCTAGCTCTGTATCACAACTATTTATTTTTCCATTCCCTTGTTATATAATCTTAAATTTTCTGCCTGTCTGTATTGAATTTTATAATTTCTCTGGCTGATGGTTTTTATCAGGAGACAATTGAGTTTGGTTCTACAGTTTTAGATTATTTGCCTACTGATTTTGATGTGTGCATATGTTTTCTTCTCCTTGAACATTTTCCTAATTTTATGCAAATATACTTAGAGAATCTTTGTGCAATTAGGTGAAAATCTCAGTGGCAAGTTTTATTTTTTGCTCATTTGAATTGTTGTATTAGTTTCTTTTTTGACGCTGTGATTAAACAACATGAGCAAGTAAACTTACAGAAGAAAGATTTTATGTGGTCTTGCATCCCAGGGGGTTAGAAGGGGAAAGCAAGGTATGAGGACAGGAGTAGGAAGCTGATGACTCACACTTTGAACCACAGCACAATGCAGAAAGCGCTAGCTGGAGAAGGTAGGAGTCTTTCCCTGTCAAGGCCTGCCTTCAGTGACACAATTCTTCCACATCCACATTAGCTAACCTCCCCACATAATGTCAACATATGGGAACCAAACTTTTTAAATTAACAAGTGCTCTTTTTAAATAGCTATCTATATTTCATAATCTATATTTTTTATCTATCTTTCCATCTACATTGATCTATCTAACTTTATGGCTAGTAAATTATAACGTATATTTACACACCAGAAAGTTTAGGAAATTACTCAATTTGGAGATAGTCTGCTTTCTTGAATTTGCCTATTTGAATCAGACTTCTTCTTTCCTTTTCAGGGCTTTGTCAACAACTTTACAGACTGGTCTCCCTGCTGGCACATACTGTGATGTCATTTCTGGAGATAAAATTGATGGCAATAGCACCGGAATTAAAGTCTATGTTTCTGGTGATGGCAATGCACAATTTTTCATTAGTAACACTGCTGGAGACCCATTTATCGCAATCCATGTCGAATCAAAACTATAAAATTTAAAATAAATTCGTACTGAGAGCATCAATCATTTGTATTTGTTTTCTTTTGCATAATTTAATTTTTATACTTCATTCACATTTATAAAATTTGTTATAGCAATGAACTTCAATTGGTAAAAAATGCTTATTGAAATCAATGTAATTTTGTGAAAATTACATACAGGGATTTTGGTATGTTTTGGAAGATTCTCTTTAAACTATTTGTCAATGGCAATTCTCAGATCTATGAAGACATCCTGACAAATATATAGTTTTATCTCAAGTACTATTTGTTTCATAGTACCATAATATTTTTATTAAATATATTTTCTTGTATTTGAATGTATGTTTGTGTATACATACATACATACATATACATATATATATATATATATAATTACTTTTTATCTTATTCACTTCCTTTTCTTCCATTTTCCCTCTCATTTTTTATGTCTTTTTTTGACTAACTGTTCTTAGGTAGGGTTTCCTTCATGAGCATGGTTAGAAAGTTATTACTTGAACATTATTTATTAAAAAAGTTACTTGCCAGTCTATTAAATACTGAGAATTATATTCTACCCCATGTTAAAAACTTTTAATTGCTTATAGCTCCCCAGGAAGGGATGGGCCAATCATAATACAATCTTTGTGTTCCAAGTATCAAGCAGTACTTGTGTAGTTAGTCAATACACTGAGAGTATGAAAGCAAGAGTCCTTTCGTGTACCAATGACAGCATCTCACACCACTCCCTTCAATCCTGTTCTTTTTCTTTCTTTCCATCACCTCTTCTATGATATTCCCTGATCTTTGAATGGGGTTTATAGATGTCCCCTTCTAGGAGGAGTGCTCAGCTTTCTCTTAATGTTATCTCTTTGACCAGTATGAGTTTCTGCTTTTTCTGTCACTCACAGAAAAGGAAACTTCACTGACCAAGGGTGAAAATAATACAGATCAATAGATATGAACATAACCATGTAAAAAATAGACACTGTGATGTTTGCTTAGCTAAACAGCCATATTAGTTTTTATTCAAAGATTGTTGACATACTGAACTCCATGCTTTTCATTAGGTTAGAGTAGCAGGTAAGAGTTCCTCTTATGAAGTGAGTATGCAGGCAAGTCATTATGGATTTGATTATCTGTATATCAATTATGCTACCAATGTACTAGTGGGTACAACTTGACTGACATTTTGGTTTTTTAGCTGAAAGAATTTACAGCTAGATATGTCCTTTGATAAATTTTAACCTTCAAAGTCTGCAAAAAAATTCCCAACACTAAGAAAACTATCAACATAGAAGGAAACATCCAGCTCAGTTATGGTTTGATTTCTCTATGTTCTGCCTCACAAATGCCCTAAGTAATTAGGGCTTACTGTTTACATCTAGTGGAAAACCAAAACCAACTCAAATAACCACTATTCATCTTTGTTGGCTTTTATGTTAAGCCTCTACTTTACTCCATTTATTTATGTGGTTGTTTCTGAGCTTGTATCATGATAGTTTTATCACTATGGTTAAATATTATAACTTCAAATCAGTTATGCAATCCTTCTAGCATTATTATTTCTTATTCCTTAGAACTCTTTTAGGTATCTGTGATCTCTTTTGTTTCCATAAGAATTTTAAGATCATGTTTTCTATGCCTGTGATAAAAGGGCTGACATTTTTATGAGAATTTAATTGAATATGCAGATTGTAGGCATTCTAATTCTAAACTACTATCCTAAGATTAGTTTATAATTTTTTTGTATTAATTAAATCACTGCTTGGCCCATTAGCTCTAACTTCTTATTGGCTAACTCTTACCCATTAATTTAACCCATTTCCATTATTCTGTACATCACTTCGAGGTCATGGTCTCCCAGCAACGCTTTAGCACATCCATCTCCAGCAGCAGCTCCAAAGCTTCTCTCTAACTCACCCTTTCTTTCTCCCAGCATTCACTTTAGTTTTCCCTGCCTACCTAAGTTCTGCCCTATTGACAGGCCAAGGCAGTTTCTTTATTCACCAATGGTATATATAGCATACAGAGGGGAATCCCACATCATCTCCTCTTTTCTATTTAAATAAAAAGAGGAAGGTTTTAACTTTAACATAATTAACAAAACAGGTATCAAGTAAGAATTATAGTTACAATATTTATATCTACTTTATCTTTTATCATAACTATGAGAAACTGTAACTATGGCTCTAATTTCTTCAACACCATCAAAGACTCCAGAAGGATATAATATCACCTAAGTAAACAAGTGCATTTTAAGCAACTTTCCAAACTCTAAAAATGACAGAGACATTTCGCTGCCTGGATATTCACTCAAAGTTCTTCTCTATAATTGGGGCATCCATCTTCAGCCTACTGGCCCATAGTATCCAGCAGATTTTTCCATGAAACAGGAAATTTTAAAGATATTTCAGCCTATATTGGCAGTTTATCTGCCATATTTTTGTGTGTCCTGCAGAATGTCTAGCACACTCTTGAATAAAGTGAAACCCCAAAGGACTTTCTCACCTTCTTTAGGCAACTTTAGCAGTCATTTTTCTGTGGGTCCTGAATGTCCAGTTCATCAAGAAGTCTAATCAAGAGCAGTTTCTTGCCCAAATGGCTAACCAACATCATAAGGAGCCTCTTTAATGTCCATCATCCTCTTGAAGTAATTGATGATGCCAGGAGCAGATGTGTCTCGCTGTCATGAAAAGTCTTAAGCTCTTAAAACATTTTAAATATTATATTCCATAGTCTTTTAAAGGTTTGAAGAATGAGTATTAATCTGAAATATTTATCTGTCTATCTAGAAAATCTAACTAACATGACTACAAGCTTGATTATTATTAGTTTATAATTTTTAAATCAAGTTATTTCACATTTTATTATATGACTATATTAGAAGTATGTAATAATATTTCCTCCATGGAGGACAATGCAGGGGTTGCTGACATCAGACCATCTATATTCAAAATTATTACTGCATTATTATGGAATAATACTATAGAAAATTTCTTCCAAAACACAAATGGAAATCTACTAAAATTCCTTTTGCTGTTGTTTCATCCTGAAGATCACATACCTCAATGATTTATTTTCTGATTATTCTTACAAGAGTAATATATTTTACCTTTGTAAAGGTCTAATCTGTGAAGTTTCCAGCTCTTCAGACTGGTTATCATGTTGGTCTTGAAGAAATACTGCTTCAGAAAGTTGCTTTCTAAGTCCAGGAAATTACTTCCGTGACTTTGTCTTTTAAAATGAATGTGCATTTCCATGAAATGAAGCCTATGATGTGTGGAATAATCCCTTTAGGACAGCTGTTTATTTGTCTCAGTGATTAGCAACAGGTTTTTCCTTAAGTATTACAATTGCTTTCATGAACAAGCTTTTCCTATAGCCATTTATCTAGCAAAACTGTGCATTTTAAATATTATATTCCTATTGTATTTATTGTTATTTACTATATGGACCTTGATTATAATAGTGAGCACAATCATTCCACAGTCTAATTGTACTCGCATTTGAAATTTCTTCTGCCAAGCTCATTATTCCACCCTGTTAAGATTCAGTCTCAGTCTAGGTGTCAGAAAAATACAGCAGATTCTTTGTCAGACTATCATGTGAAGAACTTCAAGGCCAGCAGCTTCCAGAGTCCATGTTGTTCTGTGGACCCTCTTGAACCTGACCTCCACTTTTAGTAATTCTCTTTATTTTCTGGTCTTTGCTATCAAACCAAAAAAGAAAAGAAAAACCCAATACTCCATACTTGTAGCATTTAATGACTTTCTATTCCCCAATTTTATATTCTTCCTCATTTGTCCATTAAAGTTGTTCCAAAGCCTACAGATTATATGGATTTTAACAGTTACTTCTTGGTTTTAATAGCTAATAAGAAACAACTTGGAAACAAACTGCTTAATGTTGGAAGGAATACAAACCATAAGAGTAGAGAAAGCAGCCTCCAGGTGCTTCTCATATTGCCCTGCCAAAACAAGCAGAGAGGAAATGGGGCAATGTCATAAAACTTTGAATTTTCCTCCAGTGAGTAACCTCTGCTAGCATGGCTCCATCTTGTAGAGGGTCATTAGCTTCTCCAAACTTACCACAATTGGAGTACAAGTTGTCAAGTTCATGGTCCCATGAGGGACATTTTATGTTTACATCCAAACTATAGAAACGTCCCTCCTATTCTATCCTCTATACTCACCTCCCTTACTCTCTTCTGTCACATCAGTTATTTATGCATCATAATCCCCATGTCATGAGACTGTAGGTAGAGTATATTGATTTCTCTGGTTAAACTAGGGATGCCTTTTGACTATGGATAGCTAGACAGCCCACAAAAATCCTGGATATGAAGAAGGGCATCTAGATTTCTTTGTGTAGACTTTCATCACAATTATGTACTAATTTCAACTCTTAAAGACTCAAGAGATCAAGCCTCCTTTATATTCCTAAGAAACAGAATCACAGAGTAGATGCCACAGACCTATGTAGGCCAAGTGAGTGCTGCTTCAGTCTCTGTGAGTTCATTGGAGCTTTGCTCAATTGATTTAGAAGGCCTAGTGCTGATGTCCCCCATCCATTCTGGCACAGTAGTACTTTTGGTCTTATCCTGGTCTCCAGGCCATCTAGTCTTTGGTTCCTGGTCACCCAAGTTGTGTCAAGAATGGATTCCATCTTGGGGAGGTGGCCTTAAGTCAAATAAGATATTGGGTTGTTGCCTCCGTAAGCCTTGTGCCATCATTTCTGTAGCATATTTTGCAGAATATTCTACAAATAGATTGTAGATCACAAGGTTGTGTTTGGTTTTGTGTTCATGGTTCTTTTCTGGAAGTCTGCAGAATACCTTCCCATACCTAAGACACAAGAACGTGGAGGTGAAGGTCCTATGTAGGCACTAATTCTATGTTTCAAAGTTTAATGAGTTGTGTGAGTGTTTTCTTTACCTATGGGTTCTTGCTGTCAGTTTTTGGAGTGCAATCTCTTGTCTTGGCAAAAGATTGTGCTGTTTGGGAATTTCCACAGAACCCTTTTGGCCAACAAATTCATTAGATACAGCCAATTCTCGGTACTGGAAGTTTGGCTTGTTAACAAGAGATGCCCATTTGGGGACCCCTTTTCCTTGTTACTTGGAGACTTTATTAAGATTGCCTTTATATATTCCACTGAACTAACTTTTTTTGTACCACCCCTCAATTGCCCCTCAATTCTAGCTGTCTCTCACTCCATCATCACTATCTCCCCTCTCTCTTTGTTCCTAATCCTCCTGTTCTAGTTCTCCCCTCCTCCAGCTGCAGTCCACCTATAAAATCTGTTTTATCTCCCTCACCTAAGGAGATCTACACATTTCCCCTTAGTTCCTTCCTCTATGTCCAATATCTCTGGGTCTACAGATTGTAAGTAGGCTTATACTTATTCATAATATGCAATGTATATGTACTGGACAGATGTCTCAGCCATCAAAAGTTAACCTTACAACCAAAATACAATATAGAAATATTTCATATTTATAAATATTATATTTATTTAACTATCAAACTAATTACGAAATATAATAATAAACTTGGTTATATTTCCTTTTTTACATTAAATGAAAATTTAATCAACAAAAAATCATGAAAAAGAAAATCAAAATCAAAATCAATTATTACACTACCTAATGTGACCATGAGTTTGACTATTATAGGTAATTAACTACTAACCTGCATTACCTTATTATCTTAAACAGTTGGTAATAATAATTTTCAAGGACTAGAAATTTACATTAATTTTTAAATGAGTTGTATATGTACATTGGAAAAGAGTAGAAGGGTATGTACAGTATTTTTAACAAAATTAATCTCAAAATTGTATCAATGTACAGAATTTTATACAATATACAAAAGTCCAATCCAATGTAAAACATTTGAAACTAATAGTTGTTTTTTAAAAGTTGATCCAATTATCTACCTTTTATATTATATCTATATCTATCTATCTTCTTTTCAAAACAAGATTCTTGGATCTAATTATCTTTGCTTAGCTTTTTTCCCCTGACTTATCCATTACCAACAACAGGTTATAACCAACCACATAAACAATGACATATGTCCATAACCCATGGGCTAACCAAAAACCACCCACACGACCTCTCGTGAGTATGGTTGTCTTATTCTTATTTTTGCTTTTTGCTGTCTGGGGGTAACAATATCTCTAAGGGACCATGAAAAGAAAAGGTTGGGTTAATTGTGAAGTCCTGGGAGAGTTAGCTGCATCATTTGTGGTACAGTCTTGCCTCAAATCTTGTCTAGAGTACTGTGTTAGGCTGTATAATCTCAGCTAGCCACTTCAAAATTGTTCTGAGCAGTTTGTAGTCCAAAGCTGATCTTTGGAAGTATTTTCAGTTTAGTGGTCTTAATATAGTCCTAGAGGAATTGACATCATGGGATCCCATTCTCCTTATAGAGACTTCAGTGGTCACTGTTAGGCACACTGATGGTTCACTCCAGAAAACTGGCAGAGATTCAAACCCGATATCATGTACAGGAAGGTAGATAAAACCTTTCTCTAGAAATAGTTAGTGCTTTGTACAACCACTAATATCATGAAAAATGTTTAAAAATATAACATTCATATTTAAAATATAATTAATATATTATGTAATTAATATACAATAAAATAAAGGTATATTTAATATATATCTTATAAATATTATACCTTAAGAAACTCTGTTAAAGAGTAGACATAAAACCAAAGAATTTCAAAATTAGTGGCAAGAAAATAGTCCTTAAATAAGAACACATTACCACTCTTATGGCATTGTCTAGTCCTCATAGAGTCTCAATGGTTCTCTTCCTGTTCCGAATGATGTCACCTGGCCTAATTCAATCTAATTTCAGTTTCCCCTTTCATACAAGCTCTAATGCCATCGACATTTCTGTTGTTTTTCAATATTTCTTCAGTATTCTAAATTCTTTTCACCTGTAAGCATTACTTTGCCATGATCTCTTTTTCTCTGATATTCAAAGCGTCCTCTGCTAATCTTCATTCAAACTACAAGGTCCCATTCTTAGGAGTAGTCTCCAATGCAAGACATCCATGTTAAGCTCACTGTATTGTTAATTTTCTCATGATCTTCATCTATGTTATGCTATTAACACCATTAATGCTTTAGTAATATTTATGCTGTTTTCTTTTTATACTAAAAGGAACTTCTAGAATAGGAACCTGCTTTGTTCATCATTAGAGCCCTCACACACTCTTTCTTTGGCAAAATGAGAACACTAACTCATCACTGGCTAAATGGAAGGGTCGGTTGTTTCTTAACCTATACTATATTTCCTTTCATAGGTTTTGAGGTACATTGTAAAAAGTAAAGGATTTTTACTTTTTCTTAAGCAATATTTCAGGAATACTGCTCTGACCACTGATTGATCCTGTGGATTGATGAATGGGAAATACATATATGTATGATCCAGAGGCATTTAAATTTAATGTAATTCCTTATATAATTTTTATTAATCTATTTGTTTTGAGGACTTTCTCTATATATTTTCTGAACTGCCTGATATCCTAATTTCTCTTTCACTTTAGTACTAAAATAGCAGGAACATGCCATCACGCTTTTCTGTTTCTTAAAATTGAAAGAAATTATTAAAATGCGAAAAGAATCTAAGTAAGAAGCCAGAAGCTGAATTGATGATTCCATAACTGTTTGTAATGGGCAATACAAAGATTTAAATATGGAAAGTTCTAGATATATTTGGTTTCAGTTGTGATGTACTAATAGAGGATATAACAAACAAGATGTAATACCAATCAAATAATACTTGACCTTAAAAGATCCTAAGTTTATTCTCCATGGGAGTTTCTGAGGATTCTTCATCTGCTCACATCATTGCTGCTAATCTCTTTCAGATTATAGCTTGTACTCTAAATATTTATTCATGAACATTTACTTTGCAAAATTTCCCTCTTTCAGTATATAAAGAGGTGGTAGAGAGAACACTGACAACTTCAAAGCAAAATGAAGTTCTTCCTGTTGCTTTCCCTCATTGGGTTCTGCTGGGCTCAGTATGACCCACACACTCAACATGGACGGACTTCTATCGTCCACCTGTTTGAGTGGCGCTGGGTTGATATTGCCAAGGAATGTGAGAGATACTTAGCTCCTAAGGGATTTGGAGGTGTGCAGGTAAGATTTGTTTAAAATTCAAATGCTGAGTTCACTGTGCTCACATAAAAGTGTATTATAATCAAGACCAGTGAGTTTGAAGGATAACTTTTTTTCACATATACCTTTCCTGTGGAAGGAAACGTTTTGGTAGGGGTGGCTTCTTTATACTTTGTTGTAGGATATTTACACAGGAACTCTGCAATATCCTTCCATATTTTCATGTGGTTGTTAATCAACAGATCTGCATATGCACAGCGTGAGAAATAAATTGGATCACTTATAGGTTTTTATCAAGATTTAATTATATAAGGTAAGCTTTAATCCAGCACTAATTATAATAGTTCTATTTGTAGGTCTCTCCACCCAATGAAAATATTGTGGTTTCTAATCCGTCAAGGCCATGGTGGGAAAGATACCAACCAATTAGCTACAAAATATGCACAAGGTCTGGAAATGAAGATGAATTCAAGGACATGGTGAAGAGGTGCAACAATGTTGGTGTAAGTGAAGTCACATTTTCTTTACAGTTATTATATATACAATATTTCTCTTTGTTTCAAGTTCTTTCTGTTTGAGTAGATTTTAAATTTCTGAAATCTTACATTGCATATTTTTCTATTAATAAAAATATTCTTCTGTCTTATTGTCACCTTTTAAATTCCTTAATACTGCAAAATGTTTACTTTTAAAATTAATAGCTTCAAATACCATATTTCTGTTAGGTATTAGGCCATATGTGAGGATTAATTATTTTATATAATTCCTTTTTCTCCCAACAATTCTTAGATTTTCTTCCCCATCATTGTGTTTAATGGTAAGTACCCACTTTCTCCTATAATGAAGAGATATCTATCTACCTCCTGGTCTTCAGATTCACAACATATATTGCAATCACCATTCTTCTAGTGATGCTGAAAAATTTGAAACACAGTACTGTCATTTTTAAACTGTGCTTTCCTTCCTCAAAACCAGATTTTTTTTTTTGTTTATAATTGTAATAGTTTTTGTTTAGCTCCATTGAGCAGTTCTATATCCTTTTCTTAATATTAGGACACTGTTGATCTAATTTCACATTATTTTCCTTTCCCACTTGACTCTCTTTTCTAACATAAATGTATCAAGAATTGGAATATATGTTTTGGAGATTTCCTAGCATGTTACAATTTTGCGACTGAAACTTAGATTCCTGAGTCTAGCTGAAGAATGCACTTTTCTTCTCCAGGTCCGTATTTATGTGGATGCAGTTATTAACCACATGTGTGGCGCAGGCGGTGGTGCAGGGACAAGCAGTACCTGTGGAACTTACTACAATGCCAATAACAGGGACTTCCCTGGAGTTTCATATTCTGCTACCCATTTTAATGACGGAAAATGCAACGGAGAAATTAATAACTACAATGATGCTAATCAGGTAATAAGAGAAATATTAATCAGAATAAAGAAGCATCAAGGTATCTAGAAATGCACAAGGAATTTATGGAAAACCATTAGACATATTCAGATTCCATAGGAAAAGAGATCCTATGAAAAAAATCTTGAATAATAGAAATGGAAAAAATGTACTGGATTTTTATTGCATGATTTTTAGGGATACACCAAAATTCAATTATGAAATGGAGATATACTCTGGTGACCTTGGGTGAAAAAATTAAAAGCATGGTTTCATCAATTATATAAACATTGCAGTATGGAAAAATTATTAAAAATAACAATAACTATTTTAAAACCATTTCAATTATTGGCTATATTTTCACATTTGAAGTAGTATGCTTACTTAACTTGTAAAAATTTCTGGAATTGAATCTGTAAACAATGAAAAATAAAGAAAGATCAAATATAAAATAAAATAAATAAAGTAAAGAGAAAAAGGGAGGAAGAGGAGATCAGAAGTTGTGAGAGAATAGGAGAAGGGATGGAGAACAGAGAGAAGAAAAAAATAGAGAAAAAGATGGAGAAAAAAAAAGAATTAGCCAGCTAAAATTCTTACCAATTTTATCTGATAGTTCTGTATCTACCACAATTTTTTTTTAAAATCTGTGTTCAAATTAAATCATCAGTACTCCTCATGTTCTAAGGAAAGACAATATTCTATGATCTAAGTAAATGCAATAAGAAAATATCCATTTGTAAATGAATGAAGGACTGAATGAAGCAGTGAATTCATAAACCATATGTGTCATTGTATACATCATCTTTTAAAAAATAGGTCAGAAATTGTCGTCTGTCTGGCCTTCTGGATCTTGCACTTGATAAAAGTTATGTTCGTGGCAAGGTGGCTGACTACATGAACCGTCTCATTGACATTGGTGTAGCAGGGTTCAGACTTGATGCTGCTAAGCACATGTGGCCTGGAGACATAAAGGCGATTTTGGACAAACTACATAACTTAAATACAAAATGGTTCTCTGCAGGAAGCAAGCCATTCATTTTTCAAGAGGTAAAACAATATACATGTTTTTTGAAATTTAATACTATAATTTAATTGCAATGTTTCTTCCTTCCCTTTCCTCTCTCTAAACTCTCCCATATATGCCTTCATATTCTCCTTAAAGTTTGTGGGCTTTCTTTTGACTCTTTGTTTATTGAACACACATACTATGTATGTACATATATGTGTTCTTATATATTATATATTCATATTTAAGAGCATATTTATATATACTTATATACACATGTTCTTAAGTTATATAAATTTACATACTTGTTTCTAAATATTTTTAAAATTGTTAAACATATTGTATTTAGGAATATATGTATATATATGTATAAATATATATGCTCTTAATTATAACTGATATATTCTACATTGCTAAATATATTTATATATTGGTACTAGACAACCAATTAATATAGCCTTTCCTGATTTTTATTTCCCAATTTCCTCAGTTGCCTACAGTTTCTATATTTCTTTGTATAATTTTGAGCCCTTGTGGGCTATTTCTTAAATGTCATCACTTTGAAAATTAGGTAGTAGATTTTACTAAGCATAAAATTCATAATATAGGTTAATATTTCAGTCAGTTATACACTGTAGAATTCAATTACTTAATAATAGATTGTGGTTATTTGTAAGTAGCACAGTTAATTCTTTACCACAGCAGGTTCCAACTTTGTGCAAATTTTGTTAATTCATTTTCTAAATTCCCAGATATCATTATAAAAGATAGAGCACTCATATTGTTTTTATATAGTTTGAGATTCATCTCACAGTATCAGTTTGCAAAGTGATGAAGAATTCTTTGTGGCAATAATATCATTTGAAGTGTACTGGGATAATGCCTTTGAAGCTCTGTTTCCCTGGAAACACTAATGAGTTTATAAACATCTGATGCTCACTTGACAACAAGCATTATATCAATATGAACTAATGAATTTTCCCCTATGTTAACCACCCCGGAGGAGGATAAGAAGTGACCCTATCATTTGGATTCTTTAAATATTGTGACATATAATTTATGAAAAACTCAGAATCTTAGTAGAAAGAAAACCATTAGGATCATTTCAAATAACACAAATATTATAAGGATTTCTGAATGACATTATATTTCAATAATATGCTTTAACTTTATATTAAAAATTACAGCTGACCCAATGTATCTACTAGGTCATTGATCTGGGTGGCGAGGCAATTAAAAGTAGTGAGTACTTTGGAAATGGTCGTGTGACAGAATTCAAGTATGGAGCAAAACTTGGCACAGTTATCCGCAAGTGGAATGGAGAGAAGATGGCCTATTTAAAGTAAATATACACCTTTTATTCATTTTCTCTGTCATAGATTTTATGTCATTTGATATCAGTACTATTATTATAATAGTACATTACAGTACTATTCTCATTTAAACAACTATGATTAATTATTAGGCTCAATGTTTTTAAACTCCACCAAATTATTTTTCTGTTTGGATGTCATTCACCAGGTAGCCCTAGATTTCCAAACTTTCACTTAGTGGTTTTTGTCTGTTTGTAATAAATCCATTACTTTTCAGGAATGTTTATATATGTTCTATTAAAGCTAGATTATTATTACAAGAATAGCTATATACATAAATGATACTTATAATGTCAAGTATGAAGTTTAAATATTTTATATCAAAGAGTTAATTTGAAAATTTTAGTGTTTTTATAATAATAGAACTGCAGATTTCTACTTTACATAACATCAAATGGATTTTTTGCTTTTCAAGTCCATAACATTACAATTCAATAAAAATTTTAAAGAAAATAAACACTTTAAGAATAAAAGATTATACCATAACAACCAAATGGGATATATATCATCATAGAAAATAATATTCTATGTTCATATATATGTATATATGAGTACATATATATGTACATATGAATCTCTCTTATAGGAACACATGAACATATATACATATATGAACATATATACATATATATACGAACACACACACACATATATATATATGTTCATGTGTTCCTATAAGAGAGATTTAATATGGAATTGTCATTTATTTAGATAACTCAGGATGCCATATGTAAAGTTAGTCTAAGCATTGTGAAATAATAATTTGCTTTTTTTTAAATGTAGGAACTGGGGAGAAGGTTGGGGTTTCGTGCCTACTGACAGAGCCCTTGTATTTGTGGACAACCATGATAATCAGCGAGGACATGGTGCTGGAGGTGCATCCATCCTGACCTTCTGGGATGCTAGGTGGGAGAACATTCTTTGCTGTTGTGTAATCTCTTTTTAACGATCGCATTACTTTATATACTTCTGCTTTAAAACCATTTTTAAAATTTCAGAATGTATAAAATGGCAGTTGGATTTATGTTGGCTCATCCTTATGGATTCACGCGAGTAATGTCAAGTTACCGTTGGACAAGAAAGTTCCAGAATGGAAAAGTAAGTCTTAAAATTCTTCAAAGAACATTGTAATCTAGAAAAGGAAGAGGTTTCGATTTAATTTCACATGAAATTGTAGCATATGATACTTATTATTACGTGTTTATTCACCAATTTTTGTACGGTAAAGACATTGAAAGTATACCTGATAGGAAAAGCAGTAATTTAAATAGGAGAAAGGACAGAATAAAAATAGGTATTCCTGATAAAGTTCACCATAAAACTTAACGGGGATAATGTCTGCTAACATTGAGTAGAATTTCAAATTCTTTCTAATTCAATGTTAGTGTATTAAGATACTTTTATTTTTTTTCCTGTGGCAAAAGAAGGTATCTGAATTGAAGGAGATTAAGGAGTATAATAGATTGAAAATTACACAACAATGATTTGCTAGAAGTCTATAAACAATATGTGTTTACAGAATTATATACAATATAAGTTGTTGATTAGGTGCCTAAGCAGAAACAATTTTAAAATTAATCTAAGAATTACAAATATTATGTATTGTTTGTTAAGTGCAAAAGTTTAAACAATTTCAAAATTAATCTAGGAAATAAAACCTTTAGATATCTGACAGACTATGTGAAATTTTTCTTTCAATGCAAGAATCTAGCTTCAGAGGGAAACATCAAATATAAAATAGAAATGTTTCTTCTTTAGACAACTGAAAACCAATTTTTCCTATTTTCTTTTGAAAATGAGTTTCCTTCTGTTTTTATTGAAATTTGCTCTAATCCTGAAGAGCTTTCAGACTCGAATGAGCCTTTCTATTTTTCAGAAATGTATTTACCATTCAACCATCATCAAATGTGCATTTATACTTTGTTAAGCTCTATAAGGAAAGTCAGGATATTTTATAAACACATTTAACAAGCAAGTAGTAAGAAATCAACTAATATTAGCTTATAAATTCTTATATTAAAAGCATTTTAATATATGCTCTTGAAATTTCTGAGTAGCTTAGAGCTATGCCCCATTTTTATGGATAAACTGAGGACATGCATATTATGTATGAAGATGTATGAAGAACATGCATATGTATGAGGACATGCATATTATGTATGAAGAAGTCACTACTTCTCAGGTAGTGACTGAAGTCTGTTCTCTAATGCTAGTGTTCCTGTCTCTAATTGTACTGATATTAGACGACATTGAAGAGATTTTAGTTGTATTTAGAAGTGATGTTAGTGGTACTTCTTTGATAGAATGAAAAGTTTAAGAATTGCTACTGTCGGTTTGAATTGAGTAGTAGAAAATATGAATTTGCACAGAAGTGAAGGTCCATAAAACACTGCAGGACTTAGACACTGCAAAGAAAGAAGTAGCATAAAAGGTTTGCACCAGTGGAAAGAATTGGGCAGACACAAGCACTCAAATGACCTGATTCTTTTGATAATTAAGGATGTGAATGACTGGATTGGACCACCTAATAAAAATGGAGTAACGAAAGAAGTGACCATTAATGCAGACACGACTTGTGGCAACGACTGGGTCTGTGAACATCGATGGCGTCAAATAAGGTGGGAATTTCCCCACGGACCTTGTCTAATAAGAAAGTGACTTAACTTCTGTTTAAAATTGTTGAAGTTTACGGGTACCAGAATTTCACATGATACTGTGCTTCTAGGAACATGGTTGCCTTCAGAAACGTAGTCAATGGTCAGCCTTTCTCAAACTGGTGGGATAATGGCAGCAACCAAGTAGCTTTTGGGAGAGGAAACAAAGGATTCATTGTCTTTAACAATGAAGACAAGTAAGTCAATATAAGTTAAAGTGGGATCATATACTATTATATGCTTAGATCTTTTCTTTTCCTGTTCATTAATATCTTTCATATGTGAAAAATCGTTAAATAATGAGTTTATGCCCCAAAATAATTGTTCAGGATACAGAAGAAAAACAATATTTGCTTATATATTATTTCTTTTAACATAGCTTAAAATGGCAGTAGCATGTATTCGTATTTGCAAGCTCATTTGACACATTTCACAAAGCATATAAATAGTAAATATAAGTCTTAACATCATTAAACAATGTATCATAATAGGACTGGAGTACTTTCCCACAACCTTTGAATATCGCCTACTTTTTATCCATTATACTTATACAGAGTCTTCAATTTCTACTCTTTTTTAAATGTTTAAAAATATATGAATATTTGAATCTGGTCTATGAGTATCTTCAATAAGCTGCTGAGTTTTGATTTTAAAACTTTCATTATTGCCCTTCCACTGTGTTTTTTTTTTTTCATCTGAGTGGTCTAGCTAAGAAACCAAGAGTGGAGGCTAAAGTCTTTAATGCCAGCAGACAGAGGAACCCATATTGCCATGGGTTTGAGGCCAAGGATGTGTAAAGAGATCCTGTCTCTCAAAAAACAAAATAAACAGTCATAAAATAATTATTACTCGGAGAATCTTTTTGAGAGTCAGTGAACTGTCTAAATCAGCTATCTTTTTGTTCAACAAGTCATATTTTATTGGTTTAGAACAAAATAATTTAAGGTACATAATTTTTTGAAAGAACACATGGCTGGTGGTTTGGGAATACTAGAATTACTTTATACAGACAGTTTCCTAATACAAGCTTATCTGTATCCATACAAATGCTAGATAATGTTTAATTATAGAAAAAGTCCTTTGTGGTGTCTTGTAATCTAATAACTTTGGGAGAAAATGATGCTGCTAACATTTTTAGAAGACATCAGTTTAAATCCATCAGAGCACGAACTTGAAAAAATGATGGTCCTCCCAGGAAGCCTTTACTACTGAGCCTCACTGGATTCTTTAGCTTTCTTTGCCTGGTGGCAGTCACCAGCGCCCATGGAACTAACAGACATTTATAATAATGTCTACAGTCTGGAGAATTCTCTTACTCCTCCACTTACTGTATTTTCTTTGGGATTCACTGATTTTTTTAAGGATCTATATTTATAATTTTATTGATAACAGATCTTCCTGCATTTGAGTGGTTTAAATTTATGTAAAATACTCCTTTTTTAGGGCTTTGTCAAAAACTTTACAGACTGGTCTTCCTGCTGGCACATACTGTGATGTCATTTCTGGAGATAAGATAAATGGCAAATGCACTGGAACTAAAGTCAGTGTTGGCAGTGATGGCAAAGCTCACTTTTCTATTAGTAACTCTGCTGAAGACCCATTTATTGCAATCCATGCTGAATCAAAATTGTGAGAACCAAATTAAATACATGTAAATCATCAATTAAGTGTGTTTCTTTTTTATGTGTGCCTTATTATTTTTTATTTTTCTCTTATTTATTATGATGTGTGCATGTGTGTTGTTTATTTCGAGCCCTGGAGTATATGTAGGATGTTGGAACAACCTGTGTCATGGCTTTGCCTAACTCCCTTTGCCAATGGGCTGTGAGGTCACACTTAAGTCATCAGAATTCCCAGGAAAGCACCTTTACATGCTGAGCAATGTTGCTAACTCATAAGTAAGTTAATTGCAGAGATTCTTTCTTTTAATTAAAAGCCATAAACAATCAACCTAAATATGCAGAAATTATAAACCTCACCTATATTATCAGATAACAATATCTAAGATTTACTATGAATTAGCAGAAAAATCTATATTTTTCCCAAGAAAATTCTCAGAAATCTGGATTGCATCCTTACGAATACATTGCTTTACCATCAATGTAATTTCCATCATGTATTTCTAGACATTGCATAAAATTTTTTTTTTCATTCTCATGGTTTATTTTTTTTTATATTTAAAAATTTCCATCTCCTTCCCTCCTCCTCCCCCTCCCTCCGCTCCTCCTCCCCCTTCCCGCCCCTCCTTCTCCCCCTTCCCTCCCCTTCCCTTCACCCATACCTCCCCTCCCTCCCTCTCAAGGCCAAGGAGCCATCAGGGTTCCCCACTCTATGCTAAGTCCAAGGTCCTCCCAACTCCCCCCAGGTCCAGGAAGGTGATCGACCAAGCTGAGAAGGCTCCCACAGAGCCCGTCCATGCAGAAGAATCAGAGCCCAGCGCCAATGTCCTTTGCTTCTCAGTCAGCCCCCGCTGTTGGCCACATTCAGAGAGACGGGTTTGGTCGCATGATCCATCAGTCCCATTCCAACTGGAGTTGGTGATCTCCCTTTAGTTCTGTCCCACCGTCTCCATGAGTGAACGCACCCCTCACGTTCCTGACTTTCTCCCTCATGTTCTCGCTCCTTCTGCTCCTCATCAGGACCTTGGGAGCTCAGTCCAGTGCTCCAATGTGAAATTCACTCACCATCTAATCACTAAGTAAACATACCTTTGGCCACCTGGGAATACATCATTGTTTAATTTTATCTAGCTATCACTTTATTCAAATTTCTCTTATAAACAGTGATTCAAGAAAAATTATTTTTTTCCTAATTCCACACTACACACACGTATACTGTATGTTGATCATAAATCAACATCCTATAAGATACACATATCATCTTTTATATTTTTTCCACTTCCATCTTTTCCATTTCCCATTCACTTTAGAGCACCCATACACATGCACACACATGTTCAACTTTTTTTTTTAGTTGATATTTGGCACTTAAGTACAATGCTCTCATGAATGAGAGTGGAAAGCTATTTTCTTGATAAAAATAAATTGTCAGTGGTCACAATGACTCCATATAGTGAAGCAATGACTAACAGTCTAGAAGCCATTCATGCAGTCTTGGGACCTTTCAGTTTTGCCTGATTTACAGTGGAATGTTGATGTCTCCAGAGTTCTGTGGGACTTCTGCAGACAAACACTGATATTATATGTGCATGGGTACAACAGTGACATCCTGAACAGATGACTCCTCTTCCCAGGATTCCTTTCATTCTGTGACTCTTACGTGATCACTTCCTTAATCATCTATTGTGCCTGGAAATGGTTACAGAAAAGATCTTTTAGGGAGGAAATGTCAGTAGGCAGTCGTGTTTTTGTGACTGGATGAATTATGACTCTCAGCACTAGCTACCACTAACTGCAAAGACAAACTTCACTGGTCAAAGTTGAGTAAAACATCAGCCAGACCCTTTATTTCCTGCTTATCAAGTCCTTTTTATGCCTCTCAGTTAATTTTATTTATTTATTTTTTTATTTTTTGGTTTTTTCGAGACAGGGTTTCTCTGCAGCTTTAGAGCCTGTCCTGGAGCTAGCTCTTGTAGACCAGGCTGGTCTCGAACTCACAGAGATCCGCCTGCCTCTGCCTCCCGAGTGCTGGGATTAAAGGCGTGCGCCACCACTGCCCGGCTTTCTCACTTAATTTTTGGAGAGGTGGTGTTCCATGAAAGCATAGTAGACTTTCTGACACAAAACTGAGGGAGAAACCCGGCTCTTCTGGCAGTTCTTTTCTGAAAATTCCTCTTGGTTCGATATGTAAAAATTCTTCAGGTATTCTGGAAAATATGCACAACAATAGTAGTACCTTGGTCCCTAGTTCTGTTAATTTTAATAACCATGTATTTACAGCCGTGATCAAATGTCCTGCTATGCATCATGCCGAAAATCTACCCACAAAGATATTAGTTAAGTTGTAGTTGTTAGGCCAATATTGGACCAGGTGGCATAAATTTATGCTTTTTCTCATTGATTGAACTAGCCGTAGTTTGGTGAATACTTTTGTCTATAAGTAGCAAAGTGATTTGATGGGATTATGTCATGTCTGCCACTCACCTTTGTTTAATACTATGATTGTTTTTGTGGCTGTATTATCTAATTAAGCAGAGGAGTTCTCTTCGGATTCTGTTTATTTTTTTTTTAATTAAAAAGCTAACAAATAGTGGATTTTCATATGGCTCTTTCTTCTATACATAGTTTGGTTGATCCACCTCCGTCACTTTAATTCGTCGTCGACTGATCCTTATATTCAGCCCATACTCTTCCTTACTTTCATATCATGTGTATTCTAACCACAAACTCATGCCCCATTTTTTTTTTTTTTTTTTTTTTTTTTTTTTTTTTTTTTTTTTGGTTTTTCGAGACAGGGTTTCCCTGTAGTTTCTAGAGCCTGTCCTGGAACTAGCTCTTGTAGACCAGGCTGGCCTCTCCACATTTTATTTTATCCAATAAATGTTTAAATATAAATAAATGTAATTATTTCCTCCATTTCTTCTTCTTTCTCTAATCTCTACTCTGGTCCATCTTTTCAGTTGCTTCCATTCAACCACTTTTTGCAAATTTTGGATCATTTATCTCTCATTATTATCTTTATCATCTTCATCATCATTATTATCATATTAACATATGCTTGGCAGATTTGAATTATATTTGATATAAAATCCTCATTTCTGAAGGTTCAATGCATACGGAAAAGTGATAGATACAATAAAAAGTCCTACTCAGCTTTGATGCTTATGACTCACAACAATGACAACAATACCAAGATTGCCTTACGGTGTAATGTGTCACTCATATTTTGGCAGTAATCAACAACTATCTAGCTGGACTTAAGGCTCACTCTACAGGAGGAAAATCACATCTTTTTTTTTTTTAAAATCCTAGCCAACTACTCAGGGCCCGTGAGGCTATGAATGTTAGAGAGCACACCACCACCATCCTACTAGACCAGCGTAATTCCAAAATGCTTATAAATACTTAATCTTATACACACAGGTGTGTGTAGTTTACACTACACATAAAAGAAACTTCTGTTTTTAATACGCTAAAGAAAATCTCAACTGGCCAAAGTACAGAGATCAACTGATATGTGCAGCTCCACTTGGTAGATCAACAACATCAGCCCTACACTGTGGTCTCAGAAAAGATCACAGGAGAGGAGGCAGAAAGATTTTCAGGATCCACCGTACCAGAATGTCTGGAGTAAGATGCTGTCTACTAGAAACAACATGGAATCTTTACCTGCGATACCTCAAATACAGCACTGCCTAATCAAGATCTCAACAGGTACATCACAAATAGACATGCTAAAGTAGGAGGGGCAAATCTCACAGGGTCCTCACTACCATATAAATCACTAGAAGAAGCTAGGATTCAAACAGTAGGGTTAAACCTGGCCTCACTGCTCAGAGACTGCCCAAGCCACACAAATGTTACCCAAATTCAGAGAGCCTAGTTCCATTCTATGGAGGTTCCCCAGCTGTCAGTCTGGAATCATGAGCTCCCACCAGTTGGGGTCTGCTGTTTCTGTGGGTTTCCCCATTGTGATCTTGACCCCTTTGCTCATATTATCGCTCCTCACTAACATTTTTGTGTTTAGCCGAAGTATGGGGCTTTCTTCAGACTCTCTGAAGAAAAGCTTTTGTCTGGACTCAGGTGCACCTTAATTCTCCTAGTATAAGCACATATGGCATTTTCCAAGGCACAGGGAAATTAAAGGCATATTAAAATATTAAAATATATTTTCCTATCCTCTGTGTAACTTTAGACCGTACAAAAAGGAAACTTGCAACCTTTTTTGGGGGGCTATGAAGTCAGATTATTCTCTGTAGCCTTGTGCAGAGAGTTAATTGCTGTCCTAGATAATTAGCTAGACCCAGGGAGAGAAAGTGCCATGGTAATTAAGTCACTTTAGCATAACCTTTCTTCAACAAATCAGACAGCTGGCAAGTTTGTGTTTGTGAACTAGACTGCCATTCTGAGGATGTTTGCCTTAACACCCATTAGGAGGGAACCTTTCAAGGCAGGGTCTGGTTTAATCTGAACTTACTTTGACCCTTAAAAATCAGCTAATAGTAAGAAAGGCTGTCTTATTAGCTAGAAATGTAATCATTATCCTGTGTCAGCCTGAGCTGTGATATAAAACAGCTTTCAGGGATTATATAATCCCTGACTTGTGCAGTATTTCTTTGTATAGCCTACACATCAACTCTGGGTAGCTAAAATTATAGAAATCAAATAAACAATACAACTTAAGAAGGATTGATCTCCTAGAAAGTCCACAGATATAAATGCTCATAAGTCTGAGATAGATATATTGCAATATTGTAGTGGGGAAATACCCACACCATATCCATAATATCAGATACCAAAGATACAGCAGAAGCAAAGGAGAGTTTGGAGTCTGTATTCATAGGCTTTGATTGAATGAGACATATCCATCAGAGAGCTATTCTTCAGTGAACTGACCCCTGGCCTTCAATTGCCATTTGCTGCACCTCTGATATGGCCAATGGCAACCAGCACTTACCACAGAGATAGTTGCACATCCGTGTTTGTTACTGCGCCACTCACAACAACAAGGATGGCCTATATATCAATCAAAAGTTGATGGATAAGAAAATTTGGTACATATACAAAATGGAATAATATACAAAAATAAAGAAAAATAAAAATAATTAAAATTGCAGAAAAATGCCTGCGCATAGAGAGTATAATGTTAAGTGAGATGACCCAAACTTAGAAGGAGAGAAAGAAAAAGGAAAAAAACCTATCATGTTCTTTGTCGTATCTTTTTCCTAGCCTATAACATGTACATTCATACATATATATGTAAATAGGCATACGCATAGGTAAAGTCTAAAAATTTAGAAAGAAGTCATAGACAGAATAATGTTACTTGATGAGAGAGGATATATATAGGCAAATAGACACAAAAATCATAAGACTATGTAGAGATTTTTCCGCTAATTTCAATTCCACTATAGTCACCACACAATGATTGATGTGTGATTTCATCTTTCTGGGTATTGAAGAAGAAAGAGTATTTTCATATTCCAAAGAATCAAACATGTATTATAGTTTTGATGAAATGATTGTGAAAGTTTATTTTTCTTTTAATTTTACTGATCATTAATGCAATAGGAATTAGACACTGAGTATATTTGTTACATTGACCCATTTAGAACAAGATATTTTAAAAAATGTTTCAAGGTGAGTTTTTTTTTACTGAAAATTTCACATTTTTCTTCTGTTCAGAATCATATCTAATAATTCTCTTACTATGCTATGTAATATGTAAGTTGTATTGCTATATGTGCATTTCAAGTAATATTTTAAAATGTCACAATTTACTTTATTGTATTTAAGATGAATACACAAAAACTTCTGGTTTATGTAATAGAAAATAAAATAAGGCAACATACAAACTGAAAGGCATTCTTCTACAACACAGAGTACTTCAATGCATGACAGTATACACTGTCACTCTTGAGAGCAGGAGACCAAATTGTCCACAGTGACAAACACACACGTTATTCTTTTTAAGTGATGCAATGAAGAATTTGGTGGCACACATTTTAAGGATATAGAATCAAATTTAAAATTTCAGTAACAAAAGTACACTAGTAATTTTCCATCACTGTGAAAAAAATATCCCGGAGAAAAAAGGCAGGAAGGATTTTCTTTGTTTCATTCATGGTTTGAGAGATTTCATCACACATCCACTTCCTTTATTACATGTAAACTGGTCTGTGAGGCAGAACATCAACACAGGGATCATGAGCTGAAACAAAGCTTGTCATTTCATGTTCATTAACTGGAGAAAGACAGGAAGGAGCCAGGGATAAAACATTCCTTCAAAGCTATGCCCTCAGGGACTTTCTTCTTTAACTATGAAATTCCTTCTGCTATCTCAGTCCGTAATAATACCTGATTAGATTGATTCACCAACGTAGTAATCACCCTACTTATCTTATTATTTTTAATGTGTTCATAAGTTTGGGATGAAACTTCCACTAAATATGTATTTTTGGAAGATGCCATATGTTCAAACTGAAACCTTCCTTTTCTGGCCCCCACAGATTCATGTATATCTCCAAATTCAAAGTACCTTTAGCCAGACTTCAAGAGTTCCAAAAGTCTCCGTCATCCTGTATATATTAAATTTTAAGTCCCGAATTCCCTTTGCTGACTAAAAACATCTCATGTGTGATACTCTGTAAGAAAATTTTACTCTATGTGCTTTCAGTGTAAGGTGCCATGGGGTGAGAGATTCATTGTCAAGAGGAGGAATAGAAAATAGTGAAAGTAAAACCAAGAAAAGGACAAAACCCAAGAAGTAAATGCTAAATCCTGAGTCTCCACTCCCAGCATCCTGACCACATTGCCGTGTGGTATGAGTTTATAAACCTTAGGAATTCACATCTCCATTATCTTGCTGGATACAGCAGACAAAAATCTCTGTTTCATCCTTGCTCTGTTCATAGCTGGAGTTTTTCTCAACAGATATTCCACATTCAAAATATATGTAACACTTATGTAACATCTTAGCATTAGCTTCATCTTTTAATGTTTCATAAATTATATATTGGAGGGCGACATGCATGAATTCTGATTCACCTAGCACATCACATCTTCCTGTAAAAGTTCGAAGCTTGCATTACTCCATAGCTTTCCCTCACAACTCCTGAAACAACTCCATCATCGTATAGGTGGCATGAGTGTCTACTAGTAACTTGAGCAATATATTGTGTTAAAGTAACTCTTTAATCACTGCTGCAGTAGCCCTTGAGAACCAGGAGATCTAAATGTGGGAATGTGAAATTGTTTGAAACCGGCTATCTGGAGATAAATTTTTTATTAATCAGTGTCTTCCCAATGATTCTACACTTTTTCTTGGTGTAGCTTGTAGTGGATATGGTCTGACCAATTCCTGAGACACCTTCATTGCACTTCAACTATACCTTCAGGTGGCAAAAAGTTATATTGATCAGCACATATGTCTATTGTTCCTGATAGCATTCTAAAAGTCACAAATAAATTGTTTTTAACAATTGGAAAGAAATGATCTGTCTGTCTTTTGATGTGCTTCTAGGCAGTTGGTGGCTGTTTACTGTTCTAAGATGATTTAAAGTTGTTCTACTCCAATCATTGTTTTCAGAAGAGCTAATGCCTCATAAAGTAGATAAATCAGTGTAGTATACAACCCAAAATCTGATATTCTATTCAGAATTGAACAGTTCAGGTTAAGGCACAGCCTGTTCTCTGAAATCTACCCCATTAGTCTGACACTAGAATTGCAATGATTCTGTGGCCAGAGGAAACACACATTGTTCTTTGCACATGGTGCATCATGGAGATTACCGGTGAAAGTTTTATGGAAACAGAATCCAAAAAGAACAGCCAAAAATAAGAACAATGTTTTGCCTAGCTGATAATAAATTCTGCCTCTCAGATTAGGTCAACAATTCTTGACCCAGAGTAGAAGATTCCTATTGCACTGGAAGGCTGCCCATGGTATGTATCCTTTAAAGGCTATGCTATTTCGTTTGAGTACAAATTTCATGTTTGTGTCTTAATGTTATTTTGTCAGTGCAACTGAGTTTGTATTTTGTGTTATGGCTGCATGTTTGTTGAAACTCACTGACTTGTTTGCTTGTTGCTAGTGGAAGGCATTGGGCACTATTTTAGTGGAGTAAATGATATTCAGTAATTATTTGACTCTACATGAAAATACCTAAATATATGCTCATATCTGGGTATACATACAATTTCATAATATAATTAGTTAAAGATAATTTAATATGAACAGTCACATAAGATATAGAATTAAAATTAAAAATTGTCCCTCAACAATCTATCTATCTATCTATCTATCTATCTATCTATCTATCTATCTATCTATCTATCTATCATCTATCTCCCTCTCTCTCTCTCTCTCTCTCTCTCTCTCTCTCTCTATCTATCTGACTGTCTGTCTTTCTGTCTGTCTGTCTGTCTATCCATCCATCCATCCATCCATCCATCCATCCATCCATCCATCCATCTATCCATCTATCATCCATCTATCTATCTATCTATCTATCTATCTATCTATCTATCTATCTATCTATCTATCTATCTATCTATCTCATTGTTAAACCAGAAACCTGCAATATGATTAGAACTATGTCACAGGGGATGGAGAGATGGTTTAGGATTTAGGAGCACGGGTTGCTTATCCAAATATCTCAGGTTCAATTCTGAGCACCCACGTGGCAGTTCACAATTGTCTGCAGTTCCAGTTCCAGTGCTCTGACACCCTCACACAGACTTGCATGCAGGCAAAGACCAATGTACATCAAATAAACATATCTTTAAAAAGAGTGTCATAAATTAATAAAAACAGACACAAGAATTTTCATAAGTAGTGTTAGGTGCATGATCTGATGTTTGCTTCTCTCCTTTATAATGCTTTGTGAATTTACTATACTAGCCAATTCCTCATAAGAATAAGGCCCTTCTCTTTGTTAGTGGTATGACTTTCAGTCTCATTAAGCATGAAGTTTTTATCTGTTTTGACTGGAATTATAGCTACTTCCAGGCCCGTGCTCAGGCATGACAAAGAAGGATGTAATGTTATGTTACAGTACAAAACTGGCCTTGGATTACCAGAGTTAATTTTTAGTTTCTTATCACAAGTCTCCATAGGAATTTTTTTGTATCACCACATGGTTTAATTTGTTTAGAAAATTATATTACTTCAAATATTTTGCAATAGTGATTTTGTTTGTTGAATTTCAGTGGAAGCATGATAACTTCTCCAATTCTTATTAGGAAAATATGCCAGGAGTGTAATCATGTATACCTGACCTTCTATCCTTATCAGTATTTGAAAGTTTATTTCTTTCATCAGCTTTAAGTCACAAAAGGAAATTTGAATTAACTTTATAAACCTGACAATGACAATCATAGTTCTATATTCCCCTACGTTTTGATTGGTAATTTAATAATATTCCATTGATTATACTTCACACAATGACATATGAATTACAGAGAAACAAGTAAATATATGCAGAGATCATGGGTGTAAAGGGTCAGTATTGAAAGTAAACTTGAGAACAAATACTAGTGTAGAAGGTTGGTACTGCTGGCTAAATATATGATTAAGAGACCTATCCCAGTGCTAAGACAGAGAAATTTTGCATTGGCCTACATGCCAATCTTTTTGATAGGCCATCCTGAAGTGGACCATATGGAATTGGAAGGAGAAACCATGTTTAACTGAACCATAAGGACAGCTGGACATTCTCTTGTTGATCTACCCCAGTAATTCTCCGACAAGTGACTAACTGATGGATAGGCAGGTGTGTCCTTATCTTGGAGTACCTTTGTTTATAGTCCTTAGTATGGGAGACAGAACTGGAGTCATGCATAGAGTTCATGTGTCTGATAGTTCTCTTCTTTTTGAAAAATCCTTGGGAGAAAATTTTTATTGGCACTAATAAATAATTTACCAGTGGTGGCCTGTGCTGTGCTGGCAGGTGGGTGTTTACTTCTATAAACAGGACATTCTACTTTGGCACTTACTCTCAAGATGTAGTACCTTGTTGCAAACTTCTCCTTATTAAATCAATTCACACAGGCAAAGCATAGCCTGAATGTTACTATTCTGTCCAACAGAGTGGACCTCAGACAGGACACAGGCTTTTTTCCATATATATTTAAAGAGATTCTACAAAACCTAACTTTGATAGTAAAAAATTACAAATAGACCATGTGGAAGTAGGATTAATAAAATGTTAGTTTCAGTGATACAATTTATTTACTCTTTTTTAAGTTATAAAAAAGTGGGAAGACGCTACCCAAAACAAATCCCTAAGAAGTCAAATATAGTTTAGGGTTGCATCTTTTATGACTTGCATTTCTGATGAATATAGCACATTTACACTAAAGGAATAAACAAGTTTTAAAATTGGTGTTTATATTTTCCATTTATTTAAACTTAAAATTAAAATTTTACTGTTAGAATAGATAAAGTATGCACTTTTCTAAATAGGAACAAATATAATGTAAATATCGACCACACATTAGGAAGAGGAAAAACTTTATAGTTAAATGAGAAAACAACCTAGAAACTACATAGGAATTTCCTTCATAGCCTTCCCATACAGAGGAAAGGGAAACAAGATGTGGATGTATGTCTGTCATTGTAATACTGAGAACTTAAGCAGTCCAAACAGATGTTAGCATGCTGGGAAAGCATAGTAAATCTCATTTCTTCATAATTTATCTTCTTCAAAAATATTTTAAGAACTCTCAACTATTAGTCAGGGGCTCATAGCTTATTTTCTTTCTTTCTTTCTTTCTTTCTTTCTTTCTTTCTTTCTTTCTTTCTTTCTTTCTTTCTTTCTTTCCTTCTTCTTCTTCTTCTTCTTCTTCTTCTTCTTCTTCTTCTTCTTCTTCTTCTTCTTCTTCTTCTTCTTCTTCTTCTTCTTCTTTTAATTATTAGTACTTAAGTGTTTTTAGCCCCAGTGTATGAACTGGGTTTGTGAATCCTATTTCCTATGGTAGGGTACCTTACTTAGCCTAGATACAGGGGGCAGAGACTAGGTCTTGCCTCAGTGTGATATGCCAGAATTTGTTGACAGCTCATAGGAGTCCTTACCCTCTATAAGGAGCTAATGGGGGTGGGGTGGGTGAACGAGGTGGAGCAGGAGGATGGGAATGAAGGAGAACTGGAATTGGTATGCAAAATAGAGAAGATGGTTTTAAAAATAAAATTAATTTATTTTTTATAAATATGTGTGTAAATAAATTATATTAATATGTATGCCTGAATATATGTGTGTACATCATGTAGGTGTTAGAGTCCATTTGTTCAGAAAATGGTATTGGATATCCTGAAAGTGGAGCTACTGGTGAGTGTAAACTGCCATGTATGTACAAGAAACTGAATCTGGGTCCTCTGCAAGATTAGTAAATGCTTCTAAGTTTTTTCCCCAGCTCCAATAAACATACAAATAAAAATACATGCATTTGACACTCATAAAGGCTTCTGGTCAAAAACATAAAATATTTTAAAATTGTAACTGCAGACAGAAGTTTCTGTCCTGTCCAGTCTTGCAACTGTTCAATCCCAAGGAAACACACAGAAGCTTATAATAGGTGTAAACTTTTTGAACTATGAGCTCAGACTTACTATTAACTAGCTCTTACAGTTTAAATTAACTCATAATTCTGTCTATGTCTAGCCACATAGCTTGTTACATTTTCTAAGTGAGGCATTCTCATCTTACTTTCTCTGCGTGTGGCTGGTGGCTACATCTGTTCCTATCTACTTCCCAGAATTGTCTTAGTCTGGTGTCTCTGTCTATAATCCCTGCCTAGCTACTGGTCAATCAGTGTTTTATTATACCAATAGGAGTGACAAATATTTACAGTATCCAAAAGCATTATGCCACAGCAAGTAAGTGTTGAAAATATTTTTACATTGGAAGCATATAAAATACCACAAATGTCTTCAAAATACCTTTAAAGAACTGAAATAAATTATTTTGATTATACTATTTATGTAATAATTTGAACAATAAAAGTAAAACACAGAGTCAGTTTTAGAACACCAAGTAACAGAATTTGTCTGAGGAGATAGTCATAAAAAACCAATAAATTATTTTGGATGTCCAGTGTAATCCTAGATAGAATTTCTGAGATATTAGATGCATAAGTAGAAAGCAAATTGACCAGCATATGGGCTAATCTACACTATTTTTCCCTATTTCAAAAGATAATGACTTCCAGGATTAAATGTGAGGATAGTTTAAGAAGGAACACAGGGTCTATATACTTAGGAGAGATGTTCTCTTTTCCTAATGTCACTTTACCTTCTCTGGAAAATAGCATTGATGTTTTTTTAAATTCAAAAATCTGGGGCTGGAGAGATGGCTCAGTGGTTAAGAGCACTGCCTGCTCTTCCAAAGGTCCTGAGTTCAATTCCCAGCAACCACATGGTGGCTCACAACCATCCGTAAGGAGATCTGGTGCCCTCTTCTGGCCTGCAGGCACACATGCAGACAGAATACTGATAATACTATATACATAATAAATAAATAAATCTTTAAAAAAAATTCAAAAATCTGCATGATGGGGGCTGGAGAGATGGCTCAGTGGTTAAGAGCACTGCCCGCTCTTCCAAAGGTCCTGAGTTCATTTCTCAGCAACCACATGGTGGCTCACAACCATCTGTAATGAGGTCTGGTGCCCTCTTCTGGCCTGCAGACATACACACAGACAGAATGTTATATACATAATAAATAAATAAATAAATAAATAAATAAATAAATATTTTAAAAAAATATGCATGATGAAATTTTCATAACCTAATAGAAACAGAGTACATAATTTCTACTATGGCAACAGGAAAATTATATTATATAAACAACGTTTAAGTAGACAAGACATTAAAAAGAAAAATTAATAATTCAGTAAGAATGTGCATTTAGGCTGGGCAGTGGTGGAGCACACCTTTAATCCCAGTACTTAGTAGGCAGAGGCAGGAGGATCTCTGTGAGTTCAAGGCCAGCCTGGTCTACAGATTAAGTTCCAGGAGCTAGGGCTGTTACATGGGAAAAACCTGTCTCAAAAAACCAAAAAAAGTATATTTAAATGCAAATGTATAGGACTGTATTCCAATATAAGGAAATTGTTTCTGTTAAAAACACAAGCATTTCCAGGTAGGATTTTAAAAACTGATAAAAGTTGTTGATGAAAATAAAATGCTATAATAAAAATCACCCATTCACATTCATTGCCGTTGTCCTTGGTTTCTCAGTCCTCCTCCACCGTCAGCCACATTCAGAGAGCTCGGTTTGGTCCCCTGTTCCATCAGTCCCATTCCAACTGGACTTGGTGGTCTCCCGTTAGATCTGTCCCACCGTCTCAATGGGTAAACGCACTCCTCACGGTCCTGACTTCCTTGCTCATGATCTCCTCCTTTTGCTCCTCATCGGGACCTTGGGAGCTCAGTCCGGTGCTCCTATGTGGGGCTCTGTCATTTTCTCCATCCAATGCCAGGTGAAGAGGAGCGGATGGAGAGAGATCATGAGAAAGAAAGTCAGAACCATGAGGGATGCGTTCACCCACTGAGACGGCAGGACAGAACTAATGGGAGACCACCAAGTCCACTTGGAATGGGACTGATGGAACATGCGACCAAATCGGACTCTCTGAGGGTGGCTGATGGTGGAGGCTGACCGAGGAGCCAAGGACAATGGCGATGGGCCTGGTCTCTACGACATGGACGGGCTCTGTGTGAGCCTTGTCAGTTTGGTTGCTCACCTTCCTGGACCTGGGAGGAGTTGGGAGGACCTTAGACTTAACATAGTGAAGGGAACCCTGATCGCTCTTTGGCCTGGAGAGGGAGGGAGTGGGGGTATGGGCGGAAGGGAAGGGAGGGAATGGGGAGGAGGAGGGGAGGAGATGGGAATTTTTAATAAAAGAAATTTTTAAAAAGAAAAAAAAAGAAAAAAAAAAGAAATTCTGCCTTGTAAACAGGAGATGAGCAGAAAAAAAGATACCCTTGAAGATTTTTTAAATAAATAAATAATAAATCTTTTTAAAAAAAAATCACCCATTCAAGCTGTGGCAGCAACAGCAAGACAAACAGACAAATAACAACAAAACCCAGTGTATATAACTATGTGAATCTCACACAAAGTAAATCAGAGCCCAAATTAATGGCCACCGTAAATCTTTTATATATCAAAATATTTTACTGTCTAGAAACCTACCCATTTCCAAATCTTTGCACCAATTTTACGTTTCAAAAGAACAAGGTCGGGCTGGAGAGATGGCTCAGAGGTTAAGAGCAGTGGCTGCTCTTCCAGAGGTCCTGAGTTCAAGTCCCAGCAACCACATGGTGGCTTGCAACTACCTAATGAGATCTGGTGCCCTCTTCTGGCCCCCAGGCAAATATGCAGGTGGAACACTATAGGCATAATAAATAAATCCTTAAAAAAAAAAAGAACAAGGTCAAGAGGGGAGGAGATTAAGAATATTAAGAAATGCACAATCAAATTGGGAGATCCTTAAGGTACTAACACAAATAATTATCAAGGACCAAATGAACATGTCAGATAGTGAGTCTTCTAAAGAATTTGAACAGTTTGGTACTCTGGTCAACAGGACTAAGATCACAAAGGAAACATTTATTCGTGTAGTCATCTCATTTCTTATACCATGAACATTTATTACTTGAAACTTTCCTGTTATAAGAAAGGTTCTAATCAGCATGTGTGATTGTTTCTCTGTACCTTTCTGAATGAAAAAAAAGTATTTTAAACTGTTATGTTCTTTCATCACCTTTTCCTGTATAAAAGTTCTGCTCATTTTATACCAAATTGCTATTTTCTCTTTTATTTAGTAACCAGAACTCTTATGTTTTCATTATTTTTATAATATATTCTTAAATTATTCTTCTACTCTAGTGCTTATTTTTAGTGTTTGTTCTGGTACAAGTTTAGGTAAGTATAAGTAATTAGGGTAGTACCACAGATATTTCAGAATTATTTTTTCAACTATTTACTTCATACAACTGTTAATTTTAAAATTTACTATTTAAGCATATGCCACTTGTCTATATTTACTTCTCATCTTCCATAGCTGTTCAATAAGAACGAATGTATGTGACTTCAAATAACAACCACACAAAACATAAGACAGTATGGTGTATTCCATTGTGTTCTTGTTACTATGGCTTTGTAATATTGAAATATAATTTCAGATTCTGTATTATGATGCCCAAAGTGTTGCTCTTTCTTAGGAAGCTTTTGTGATCATCTAAGTTTCTATATGAATTTTAGGATTTATTTTCTAGTTGTGAACAATATCATTAAACTTGTAATGAGTATTGCATTGATTCTATATATCACATTCTATAATGCATTATTTTTACAGTATTAATTATGTCAGTCCATGAGTTTCTTAGTTAGGGTTTCTATGAATGCTGAAACGCCATACCAAAACAACTGGGGTGGAAAGGGTTTATTTAGTTTACAGTTCTATATGAGAGCACATCATAGACAGAGTCAGGGCAGGGACTTACTCTCCATGGCTTTCTTAGCCTGCTTCTCATAGAAGTATAAGTAATAAGGGTACTATCAGCCCAGATATGGCAATGGCACAACCCACAATGGGCTGGGCTCTCCCACATAAGTGACACACATATGTAGTTTAGTTATCAGAATGGCAATATCTCCATAGAATGAGTTTGCAGTGATTAACAATTAATAATAAGTGAATAATTAATAAAATATCTTATAAAAAGAATGGTGTATTGATGATAGATTTATCAATATTGAAAGTTTATAATTTTTTGAAACTTGAGCTAGAGATGTATCTCAATGCTAGATTGCTTTTTTAGCAAACAAAAAGTCCCAGATTTATCTTCAAGACAGTAAAAGGAGTTTGATAAAAAATGATAATTATATTGATTTTCTATAACAGTGTGGAAATCACTGAATTAAATTATGCTAAAATTTTCTTTTTATTGTTAATGTTTTGCAACACTTGGTACTATATTTTTGTCATCATACAACCCATGAGAAATTAATGCTATTAGAACATGTGAATTAAATTGATTACTGGAACAAAATATCTTTATTAATCAGTAAGAAAGTATTATGTTTTAGAAAAAAAGCCCTGAAACCTTTCAATGCCTGATAATTGTCAAACTTGATTTTCATGTTCATCTAACATCAAAAATGAAATTCTTAAAAGTCTCTTTGTCATGAAAGGAAAGAAAGGAAAATGTTCATTTTTATCATGTGCAGTATTGGAGGCCTTTAAGTAAAACATTTTTTTCTACGTTTAACTGTCAGCATCACATATTCATTCTCAGGTGTGTATACAAATCATATAAATGCAAAATAATTAAATCCTCCTTAGTCATAATACATTTCTCTATGTAAGAGTGAAGAGTAATGTAACAGAAGCATATAATCTCACTTTGAGTGAACATTTTAACCAAGAAAACTGATTACAATGTTCACTTTCATTACCTTCAATTTTTTTCTATATTCCAAGGTATTTTCAACAACAAAAATTATCTCATTTTATCATAGCAACTAATAAAGGACAAGGTAAGAAGAGGGATCTCACTCTGGAGTTGGACTGTTTGACTTAGAATTATGACTGCAATATTTTCTGTTATATGAATTTGAACCAATCTCACCACCACCTTGATGCATAACTTTCTTTTCTCATTCTAAGTGTACTGATGATTACAATTCCCTCTTTCACGTGTATGAGAAAACATGTCACAAAACATTAAGTGTTTTTCTTAGAAGCTTTGTCTTTTTTTAAAAAGTCATGTTTCACAATAGCTTTATTATTTGATAAATGAGCACATTGTAATTCCTATGAATTTAATATTTTCTTCAAGCATCACATTGTGGGTGACAAATTCAGACCTAACAATAAGCATTTGATACAGTGAGTTTGTTCCCATTATGGTCTCATCTATTTTATTGATTCAGTTTTTCTCACTAATTAGAGACAAGATAAGCTAATCTTTAAACTTATTTTATAGACTAGTACCCTTGTAATTTACATAAATGATTCAGAAGAAAATTTGAAAGTAAGAGGAAAAGTTGCATATTGAGAAAGCAAACTGGTGAGTTATGTTGCAATAGAAGAGGTGGCAAAGCAGCAGCTGAGGAAAGGCAGTGCAAGGACACCAGGGTGGTGGCGCCCAGTCCACTGTCAGTCACCTTGGAGATCAGCTCACAACGCTGGCAGGCGTTATATTTGGAGAATTATATAAGGTTCTCAAGAGTGAATGTTGAAAGGATGATATTATAGGAAATTATAAAATTCTAAATCTGGTCTTCTTTATTTTTTTCAACTGAAGAGAAACTGAAACCAAAACTCTGAAATTCCTCTTGTTTTATAAACTGGCAAACACTTAACGGTAGGTCTGGATGATTTTAATTTATACAAGTTACTGTGGTAAGTTATTTAAAAACACATGCTTTTTTTTTAACTTTCCACCTGTTTGTACTTAAATAGGAGTTGTTTGTGTTTTATTATTTAATGGTTTCACCGTCCTTTTTTAGGCTTAAGGGTTTCATGGTCTTTCATCAGTTTGTTGACAGATCATGTTTGCTTGCCCCGCAGCACGGAATGTACTATTTGTGTTGGAAACACTCCTGAGCCTTGGCTCAAAACTTATCTTTATTTCTAGACCTTCATATGCAACTTATGCTAAGCAGAAGTTTTTATATTTTTCTTTTGGGTGGTATTGGTGGATAAATGCTTACTGATTTGAGACAGAATCCAATGTACAATTCAGAGAACTTATGAATGATTTTAAGTAAAGCAGCCATAACCTGAATAATTTTTATGTAAATATCTGCCTAACACTTTAGAGAGTTAAAAACTGGAAAAATAAGCCATGGACACTTTCAACAATTAGAGATAGTGTCAATGAGTTATAGATGATAAAATTACATATGAAGATTAAAGAAACTCTAATATTTTAATGACCCTGAAATTAAATTGTTCACTACAGGGCAAAGCCAGTTCGGGCACCCTCTCCACTATTGCTTAGAGTCTTAACTGGGGTCATCCCTGTGGATTCCTGAGAAATTCTCTAGCATAAGGTTTCTTACTATCCCCATAATGGCTCCCTCAATCAAAATAGCTCTTGCATTGCTGTCATCTCTGCCTTTCCACCACCTCTACTATCCTATTCACTCAAGTTCTCCTCTCCACCCTTCTCCCCTTCTCCTCCTCGTCAGCCTTCTCTTCTCCCCGTACCACTATGATTCATCAGTCAAAGAAAACATTAAAACCAACAAATTCTTAGATTTTTAAAAAATGAACAATTATTTTATATGCTTGGCTGTTTTGCTTGCATGCTTATCTTTGTAACAGAGGCTAGAAAAGGAAGTTTTATCCTTTGGAACTGGAGTTGCAGAGAGTTGGGAATTACACGTAGGTGCTGAGAATCAAACCAGGTCCTCTGGAAGAGCAGAAGACACTATTAATGCCTGCGACATCAGTCCAGTCCCAAGCTCTTACTGTATTTCTAGACCCTCTTCCATGATGTTTTCTGGGGCCCATTGTGGATGATATAGAGTTGGGGCTGAACTCAGTCCTCTGAAGAGTTATGAGTCATTGCTTTGAGTGTCACCCATTGCCAAAGAGTTCTTTGTCTAAGGCTAAGACATATATCAATCTTTAGTCGTAAACATAAATATGTAGAAAGGGATTTGACTGCCTATTTATTTAACAAAACATGGGTAAGAGCTGCTATCATAGGACCCATACTCTCCCAGGCCATATATAATTGACCAGGTATACAATACTGTGTTTTGGTTTTGAAGGGGAAAAGAAAGTTTTCTTTTGGTAGGATGCTCCTTTTCCTATTTTAATCCTCCTAAGCCATGAGCATGGTGTTCTTTCCATCTTCTGATATCTTCTTCACCTTCTTTTTTCAAGGACTTGAAGTTTTTGTTTTACACGTCTTTCACCTTGCTTGGCTAGAGTTACCTCCAAGATATTTTGTATTGTTGGAGGTTGTTGTGAAAGTTTTTCTCTGATGTTTTTCTCAGTCTGTTTGCCATTTGTGTATCGAGGGCTAGTCATTTTTAAGTCTTGTTTCCAGTCACTTCACTGATTATGTTTATCAGATTTAGGAGTTCCTTGCTTGAATTTTTGGAGTCACTTTTATATATTCTGATATAATCTTCAAATCTCCATCAGTTTTCTTACTGCTCTAGCTAGAAATTAAAATACTGTATTGAATAGATATGGAGAGAGTGTACAACCTTTCTTGTTCTTAATTTTAGTGGAGTTGCTGTGAATTTTCTCTCCATTTTATTTGATTAAACAAGTAATTACTACTAATGGGTATTGTGTTGTTAAGTAGAACTTCAGAAATTTTGCTGAAATAAAAATACACCGACTTTCAGCTAGACATATTCTCAAACTCTGCCATTGTCAATTATCATATGAGCCAAATTGAATTAATTACCCTGGTTCTGTGTGTATGTTTCTGTGTGTATGTTTCTGTGTATAATGCAAGCCTTAGAATTGACTCTAATATACATTTTCTGGTATAGCATTCATTTACGAAAAATGAGGAACTTACTGCATGATTACAGTCATTTACTGAGAACATAAGAAAATTAACTGACCATTTTTTAGAACTAAGAATATTATATCCGAAGTAAACCTTTAATACAGTTTGGGTCAGAAAGGGAAATGTGTAAATATTAATATATTTATAATACAAATCAAACAATTCAAGAATATAATCCCCAAAATTGTCACAAATAAAACATTGACTAAATTTACCTGAAAATATAAAAGGAGACTAAAACAAAAACGTTTTTCAGTTGAATGTGTACCATTTTCCTAAGGGTAGTGGGTCATAGGAAGAACATGGATTATCATGCAAGTGTGGAATTGCCTGTGAAATATGAAAAAGTCTAGTTTTCTTTAGGAGAGTGTTCATGCAGTTTGTTGGGGGATGGAGCAAAGAGGAGCATCAGTATTGAGAGAGGAATAATTAAACATGTGTCACTCTTGTTATTCTTCTCAGGTCTGATACATTCTCCTTTATTCTCCTTAATAAGTGGTATTACCTTCAAATACCTAGATGTTTAGCATTTCTCTTTTTCTTGTTACTAGGCAACTGTGGACCATATTATTAGTAATACTTTACAGATCATGAATAACTAGTACTCAAATATTGATTCATGTTAGCTTTTATTTCATTATACTCTTTCCTCTTTCCTTTCTATTTTTTAATTTTCAGGAATAAAGTGGTTGTTAGTAAAAACACTAACAACATCATAGCAAAATGAAGTTCTTCCTTCTGCTTTCCCTCATTGGTTTCTGCTGGGCTCAGTATGACCCACACACTCAGTATGGACGAAGTGCTATTGTCCACCTGTTCGAGTGGCGCTGGGCTGATATTGCCAAGGAATGTGAGAGATACTTAGCTCCTAAAGGATTTGCAGGGGTGCAGGTAATGTTTGTTCACAATTTAAAGGCAGAGTTCACTGTGTTTATATAAATTTGTTTTCCCTTATATTTTTGATTATTTTTAAGCAATGTTTTATTTCACACATAACTTTCTTGAGGAAGAGAAAGTTTAGGGGATGGTAACTTTGTTTCTTGTTTTAGGACACCAGGAGGTCCTCTCCCTTGTGCTGTCAATGATTTTAGTGGTTCTAACACAACAGATCCACAAGCACACAGCCTAAGAATTGCAGGATCATTCATAGTTTTCCACAGGATTTATTTATGAAAAGTAAGCCATAGTTAATCTGATAATCTTAATTGTTTTATTTGTAGGTCTCTCCACCCAATGAACATCTTGTAGTTAACAGTCCTTCAAGACCTTGGTGGGAAAGATACCAACCAATTAGCTACAAAATATGTTCAAGGTCTGGAAATGAAGATGAATTCAGGGACATGGTGACTAGGTGTAATAATGTTGGTGTAAGTGAAGTCATATTTCCTTTGAAGTTATGATTTGAAAAACCATTTTCTGTCTTGTGTTTTCTATTCTTCTTGAAAATAAACTTTCAGACTTTAATTTTTTTCTTTACATTTTAGCTACAACTCAAAATTAACTTCTGCTTTATGGTCAGTTTTGAAAAATTCTTTCATATGAACCATATAAAGAGAAGTTTAGAGGGATGGTAACTTTTCATCTTGTCTTATGACACCAGGAGGCTCTCTCCATTAAAATGTCAACATTTTAATGGTTCTAACGGAAACTTTGATTATTTATCTGTATAACAACACTCATACTCTACAAACCATTTTCTAGTTAAGTATTAGAAATTGTAAATGCAATAACTTACTTTCAATTTATGGTGAATAGCTATTTCTCATTTTAATAATGACCAGTATCTACCATTCTTTTTCCTCAGAGAGTAAAACTAACTCACATTAACTTCTTTCAAGATCAATAATGTCCATTTTTTCTTAACCTAATTATATATATTAAAAATAACACTTTTAATTTGATTTTAGTGATAACAGTTTCTGATTTTCCACTTATGAGCTTTATAAATCTGGATGCTAATATTAGGACTGTTCATGATTGTCATTTCACCTTGGTTCTCCTTCACACTTGACTTTTTTGTTGAAAATTCAACTATAAAATAGCATATCTATCATCTATCTGTCCGTCTGTCTGTCTGTCTGTCTACCTATCTATCTATCCAGCCATCCACATATCTATATATTTGTGTATTCTGTGCAGTCTAATTATATCCATTTTATCTCTCTACTTTAATTCGAATAACACACTTTTCCGTTCAGGTCCGTATTTATGTGGATGCTGTCATTAACCACATGTGTGGAGAAGGGGCTCAAGCAGGAACCAGCAGTACATGTGGAAGTTATTTCAACCCACAAACCAGGGACTTCTCTGGAGTTCCATACTCTGGGTGGGATTTTAACGATGGCAAATGTAGAAGTGGAAGTGGAGGCATTGAAAATTACAATGATGCTGCTCAGGTGAGGAAAATGATCAGAGTAAAACATTCTGTGCTCAGTATGCACATAGAGCTTTTGGAATACTATTTGAAATGTAGTTCCTTAAGCAACATATTACTAGGCATTAGAAATGCAAATAAATCTTCAAAAACATTCTTTTAGTTATCTGACGTCTCAAAGTTTGTTTCTTGTCCCACATTAAGAGAAAGAAATAAAGAAAGAATGGAAAAGATAGAAGAAAACCAATGGTTTCCTCAATCAACTCTAATATTACCTATGTCATTTCCTCATAGTTCAGTCTTCATCGTGGAAAATCGTCTCAGGGTGTATTCACAGTAGAACGTGAATGTTCCCACTCTGCCGTGAATAGGCTTTATGAAGCTTCCTAATAGACTAGTTGGTGAATATGTGAATAGTCAAAGGGAGTCTGATATGACAGGTGACTTTTAAATCAATCACCATTTTGTTTGCCTTGTTTATTTGTTTGTTTCAATAGGTCAGAGATTGTCGTTTGGTTGGCCTTCTGGATCTTGCACTTGAGAAAGACTATGTTCGTACCAAGGTGGCTGACTACATGAACCATCTCATTGACATGGGTGTAGCAGGGTTCAGACTTGATGCTGCTAAGCACATGTGGCCTGGAGACATAAAGGCGATTTTGGACAAACTGCATAACTTAAATACAACATGGTTCTCTCAAGGAAGCAAGCCGTTTATTTTTCAAGAGGTAAAGTAATATGCTATATATATATAAATGACATCAGTTTTTCTATCCAGAAGATGGATTATTAAACATAATTTCAATAGGTTAATATCTGAATACCTTATTAAATGTGCCATTTCTTTAACTCCCTTTTATTTATATATAATAGACTTAATTCTTTTCAAGAATAAGGGTTTAAATTAAGAGTGTAGAGAATTTGTGTAGCCTGCGATACTATTGGGCCAATTAGTGTATACTCAGGGACGATTATGCCAGGCAGAAAATCTTAGTCATTGATTCCAGCTTCTCTTTCTAAATTTGACTCTTGTATGAGGTATTATTCAATGTGTAAATTTTGGGCAAATTGATTAATATTTCTGTGCACATTTTTCATGTGAACAGGTTAGTACTGTTTTGTATTTGATTTCTTTGGAAAACTAAATGAATTTTAATTGCTGAACTTATCTTTCAGTAAGTACTTTGAAGGTATGAATTTCTGAATTTTAAATTATATATTATATTTAAATATTCTTATTGGACAAAAATGACATTGTCAGCAAATTTCTTTCAATACTGATGCATATACTTTATAAAGATAGGAAGAACCAATTTGAGCATCAAGAGCCTATAGAATTTGAAAGATACTATTTTGACATTGAACATTTTAGTACTACTTTATTCAAATGACAGTTTCCCCTATATCTCTACTAGGTAATTGATCTGGGTGGTGAGGCACTTACAAGTAGTGAGTACTTTGGAAATGGCCGTGTGACAGAATTCAAGTATGGAACAAAACTGGGCACAGTTATCCGCAAGTGGAATGGAGAGAAGATGGCCTATTTAAAGTAAATACATCATCCTTTGTTATTGCGTCTGTCACATATGTGTTGTTACCCCAATATCTGATCATATTCTAATTTATGAAATATTTATCAAGAATTAGCTATCAAGAAGGTTCACTGTCTAAATAATAATTAATCATCTAGAATTAATTATTTTCATTCTAATTGTCAATAACAAGACGGCATCTAGAAACACAAAATATCACCTAGAGATTTTTTTTTCTGTCTGAGATATGAGCCAACTAGAGTTTGGTAAGTATAATCTGCTAAAGTCAAGATATTACTTTAAAAACCCTTCTATTCATAAATAAAACTATAATGTGAACATACTGTTACACTTATATATTGCAATAAATCAATCTGAAATGTTAAACTATTTATAAAATAGTGTAATAATCAGTTTTTTAATTTTTTTTCTCATTTTTTCATAATGCAATATGGATATTTACCCTTCATGAGTTTATATTACACTCTTACATGAGCAATGTGAACGAAATACAAATAAAGTTACCATACATAGAATCATGGAATATGTTAGGCAATTACATATGTGTATATACACATACCTGGGAGAAATTTTTTTCCTGTGGAATAATCTTTTAGTTGTAGAATCAGTAGTTTAATGGTAATAGATTACAAAAAGAGATACAGATTTAAGGTAGCCTAAAGGTATTGTAAAAGAATAATATATGCATATTATTTAAATATAGGAACTGGGGCGAAGGTTGGGGTTTCATGCCTTCTGATAGAGCCCTGGTCTTTGTGGACAACCATGATAACCAGCGAGGTCATGGAGCTGGAGGAGCATCCATCCTGACCTTCTGGGATGCTAGGTGGGCAAAACTGTTTTTCACTATTTTGTTACTTGTCCTTTACTGATGATAAATTTTCTGTTCTTCTATTATAATATTATTTTATAATTTTCAGACTCTATAAAATGGCAGTTGGATTTATGTTGGCTCATCCTTATGGATTCACACGAGTAATGTCAAGTTACCATTGGCCAAGATATTTTGAGAATGGAAAAGTACGTTTGAATATATCTTTTTCAATCAAAGGGAAGAGGTTATAATTTCACACAAAATTTGTTGCATAAAATACATGCCACCAAATATTAATATACTGTAATTTTAGTAATGTAAGTACATTGTAAAAGTACCAACTACTTTATCACTATGAGATAATATTAAAAATTAGAGATCAAGATACAAAAGGAAAAACATAGGAATTTAATAGTGCTTACCTCGTCAATGATATATAGAGATCGTGCATAGTAAGACCTGAAAAGAAGATAAACAATTCATTTAATGTTGGACTAGACTTCTACCTTATGCCTGGGGAACACTTGCCAGGGCTGAAGGAGTACCTGAAAGAACTGCCAGAAAGAGCAGCAAGAGACTTTTGGAGAACAGCTCGTTTATTAGGAGAGGGCAGGGAACAGTTATACCCCAGAAAGAATGGCTGGTTGGACCCCTGTGGTGGTATGTTACTGGTTGGGGGCAGGAACAACCAGTGTGCTTCACATGGATGCATGGTAGCAGCAAGGGCCAGGGCAAGAAACCTTGTAAGTTCATATAGAAAAGAAAGAAATTCCAGCCTGGGATGTTTTTCTATTCAGATATACAGCAACGAGTCCTCATAGTCTTGGAGAAACATGAGCTTATCAGTTGCTACATCCACCAGGGTACGATAGCACCCTGGGCTGTCTATCTGTTGGGGTTTGTTGGTGCAGAGCAGGAAGGGGATGTGGGATATGAGCGAAGCATATGGAGCGGGGAGTAGTCAAACTCCTGCTGCTCGCAGGATAGAAAAATCTGGGGATTTTGGCATGCTTCTACCCCTTCTTATTTTCAGGCCAAACCTGCCATTTAAAACTTGAGCAGGATAAATATTTGGTAAATGCTTTTACAATATTTTGATGGAAAGAAAAGAAATCAGTTGGTTTAATTGAGGTTAACATACACACATACATACATGCATGCATGCATACATACAGATATGAATTATGCTAAATTAATCAAATGAATTTGAAGACTGATTCAAGAATACTAAGTGTTACTGAAATATCACACAATACTTTAAATGAAGCATTTCAAAGAGGAACTAAATGCCTGGGGAAATGAATTATAGGGTAAAGCTCTTGGATAAAGTACAGAAGTTAAGTTACCTGACATGTTGCAATGTTGAGCAGCTTTTTTAAAACTTTATTTAATTTTATGTATGAGTACTCCACATGTACACCTGCGTGTCAGAAGAGGGCATCAGATCCCGTTGTAGGTGGTCATGAGCCACCATGTGGGTGCTGGGAATTGAACTCAGGACCTCTGGAAGAGCAGCCCGTGCTCTTAACTACTGAGCCATCTCTAGAGCCCAATGTTGAGCAGTTTTGTGTTTCATCTGTAACACAACTACCAAACAGATAGGGACCACAGAATCATAGGTCATCAAATTAGATAGTTCTTGGTTTAGATGAGAGACCTTTCCTCTATTGACAATGGAGAGACTGTTTGTTCAAATGTTTCAGGAAGATGTGTAAATGTGTTGACAATCATGAAATGCATATTAAATTTTGGAAAATATATTACAGAGTATTAGAATATATTTATTAGTACTTTTATTTAAAAGATGTTACAAAACCTAAAATAATATTAGTTTGATAAAGAAGTTCTACAGATATTGATATTTTTATAGTAAGAAAACGATATTTCTATTATAGATGATGAGATTCAGGGATAGAAGGCATATATCTTGAATGAGTTTTCTAAAGCCGTTGGTACTGGATTCTGCCCTTCTTTAATCTTTCTAATACAAATGCTCTTACCACTTTAGTGATACTAAAGAAGTAAGAGAGATATTAAGAAGTTATTGCTTGAAAAGGCTCCATGCAAATAAAAGTGTGTGTAAATAAATGTCATATTTCTCTGAAATATGACTCTAGAGAAATACTCATGGGATTCCAAAGTTAGACACTAAGTAGATCAAGTATCAGAACTTCTTTAGTTTAGTGCAATGAAAATGGAACATGAATGTTAAAATCCCACAATGTTTTTCTGTAATTAAGGATATCAATGATTGGGTTGGACCACCAAATGGCAATGGAGCAACCAAAGAAGTGACGATTAATGCAGACACCACTTGTGGCAATGGCTGGGTCTGTGAACATCGATGGCGTCAGATAAGGTTGGGAGTGTCCCCTACAGAACTTGTCTAATAAGAAAATTGTTTAACTTTTTGTTTTAAATTGTTCAATACAAAGGGTATGAGCATTTTATGTGATATTGTGCTTTTAGGAACATGGTTGCCTTCAGAAACGTGGTCAATGGTCAGCCTTTCTCAAACTGGTGGGATAATGGCAGCAACCAAGTAGCTTGTGGCAGAGGAAACAAAGGATTCATTGTTTTTAACAATGATGACTGGTAAGTGGAAATCAATTAAAGTAGGATTGTATACTTTCATACTTTTACATCTTTCCTTTTGCTTCCTCCTCATTTGTAGCTGAAAATATTTTTGTTAAAGGATTAAAGAAGGCACAGTTACCTGAAAACTGTAGAAAAAAAAAGATGCTTACTATTAATTTGTTTCTTCATTTTTATAGATTTTGTTTTAAGTAGAATTTTGTTTTGCTGTTGTTTTGGTGTACTCTTACACTGTCATATTCATATATTCTCATTCATATACTCATGTGGTATCTGTACAAAGCATATAAACATTCAGTAAGTTTTAACATCAGTGAACGTATGGGCATTATTAGGTTCAAAATACTTTTCCCCATCTCCTAGCTCTGTATCACAAGTATTTATTTTCTGTCCTTTTGTTATATAATCTTAAATTCTCTGCCTCTGTGTGATGAATAGTTTCAACGCATTTTTATACTTGCTCTGGCTGATGGTTTTTCTCAGGAGACAATTGAGTTTTGTTCTACAATTCTAGTTTATTGCCCTTCTGTTTGTGATGCATGCATGTTTTCTCTTCTCCTTGTACATTTTCCTATTTGCATACAACTATATTCACAGAATCCTTGTGTAAGTAGTTGACATGATCAGTGGCAAGTTTTATTTTTTGCTCATTTGGATTATTGTATTAGCTTCTTTTCTGATGCTGTGATTAAACAGCATGAGCAAGTAAACTTACAGAAGAAAGATTTTATGTGGTCTTGCAGTCCCAGGGCGTTAGAAGGGGAAAGCAAGGTATGAGGACAGGAGTAGGAAGCTGATGACTCACACTTTGAACCACAGCACAATGCAGAAAGCACTAGCTGGAGAAGGTAGGAGTCTTTCCCTGTCAAGGCCTGCCTTCAGTGACACAATTCCTCCACATCCACATTACCTAACCTCCCCAAACTTTGTCCCCACATGGGAACCAAATTTTTCAATTAACAAGTGTTATTTTTACATATCTATCTATCATCATCTATATCTAGTTCTATATCTATCTATTATCTATCTATCTATCTATATCTATCTATCATCTATCTATCATCTATCTATCTATCTATCATCTATCTATCATCTATCTATCTATATCATCTATCTGTCTATCATCTATCTATCTCAATCTATCTAACTTTATGTCTAGTAAATTATAACTTATATTTACACACTGCAAAGTTTAGGAAATTACTTAATTTGGAGATAGACTGCCTTCTTGAATTTGTCTATTTGAATTTTACTCTTTTTTTCCTTTTCAGGTCATTGTCAACAACTTTACAAACTGGTCTCCCTGCTGGCACATACTGTGACATCATTTCTGGAGATAAAATTGATGGCAATTGTACTGGAATTAAAGTCTATGTTTTTGGTGATGGGACTGCACAATTTTCTATTAGTAACTCTGCTGAAGACCCATTTATTGCAATCCATGTAGAATCAAAACTATAAAATTCAAAATAAATTCATACTGAGAGCATCAATCATTTGTATTTGTTTTCTTTTGCATAATTTAACATTTATACTTTTTCACACTTATAAAATCTGTAACACCAATGAACTTGAATTGGTAAAAATGCATATTAAAATCAATGTAATTTTGAGAAAATCACATACAGGGATTTTAATAGGTTTTTGAAGATTCTCTTTAAATTCTTTGTCAATGGCAATCTCAGATCTCTGAAGATATCTTGACAAATATGTTCTTTTATCTCAAGTGCCATTTGTTTCATAGCACCCTAATTTAGCTTCTTTATTAAATATATTTTCTTAATTTCATATATATACACATATAAATATGTAATTACTTTTATCTTATTCACTTCCTTTTCTTCTATTTCCCCCTCCTATTTTTCACCAAATTCCTCCTTCTTCACAACAAACATTCTCTTCCTATTTTTTATATCTTATTTTGACCAACTGTTCTTAGATAAGGTTGCCTGCAAGAACATGGGTAGAAAGTTATTACTTGAACATTATTACAGGAATCAAAAATTGGCCAGTGTACAAAACAGTGAGGAATATAATATACCCCATGTTAGCAACTGTTAATTGCTTATAGCTCCCAGGAAGGGATGAGGCCAATCCGTAGTGGAATCTTTGTGTTCCAAGTATCAAGCAGTACTTGTGAAGTTAGTCAATACTCAGAGTTTATGAAAGCAAGAGTCCTTTCGTGTACCAATGACAGCATCTCACAACAGTCCCTTCAATCCTGTTCTTTTGCTTTCTTTCCACCTCCTCTTCTATGATATTCCCTGATCTTTGAATGGGTTTTTAGACATCCCCTTCTAGGATGAGTGCTCAGCAGTATCTTAATGTTACCACTTTGACCAGTATGAGTTTCTGCTTTGTCTGTCACCCACCCTAAAGGAAACTTCACTGACCAAGGGTGAGAACAATACAATTGAATGGGCATGAAAATAACTGTGTAGAAAATAGACACCAAGATGTCTGCTTAGATAAATAGCCATAGTAGTTTTTTTCCAAAGTTCATTGACATACTCAACTATAAACTTTTGGTTTTGTTTAGAGTACCAGGTAAGATTTCTTCTTGTGAAGTGAGTATGCAATCCAGTCATTATGGATTTGATTATCTCTATATCAATTATGCTATCACTATACTATTGGGTACATCTTGCCTGGCCCATTGGCTTTCTAGATGACAGAATTTATAGCTAGATATGTCCTTTTAGATGAATTTTAACCATCAAAGTCTGCATAGAACCTTCCTACACTAAGAAAACTATCAACTAAGAGGGAAACATCCAGCTCAGTTTTTGTTTAATTTCTCTATGTCCTCTTTCCAAACTACCCTAAGTAATAAGGGCTTACTGTTTAGATCTAGTGGGAAACCAAGAACAACTCCAATAACCACTATTCGTTTTTGTTGGCTTTTATGTGGACCCTCGATTTTACTCCATTTATTTATGTGGTTGTTTCTGAGCTTGTGCCATGATAGTTTTATCACTATGGTTAAACATCACAACTTCAAATCAGTTGTGTGATCCTTCTAGCATTATTATTTCTTATTCCTTAGAACACTTTTATGTATCTGTGATCCTTTTGCTTCCATAAAAACCTTAATATTATTTTTTCTATATCTGTGATAATAGTGTTAAAATTTTTATGAGAATTTAATTGAATATGTAGATGTAGGCATTTAGCTCTAAACTACTATCCTAAGACTAGTTTATAATTTTAAATATCCTTAAGTTACTTCACATTTTATTGTATGACCACATTAGAAGTATATAATAATATTTCCTCCATGTAGGACAATGCAGTGGTTACTGACACAGACCATCTATATTCAAAATTATTACTGCATATTTAAGGAATATGCAGTCCTTCAGAGAAGCTATTCCAGAACACAAAAGGAAAATTTTTTTTGCTGGTCTTTCATCCTGAATATCACATACCTCAATTATTTATTTTCTAATTTTCTCACAGTAATAATATACTTTAGCTCTTTAAAAGTCTAACCTGTGAAGTTTCAAGCTCTTCAGACTGGTTACCACATTGACTTTGAAGAAATCCTGCTTCAGAGAGTTGCTTTCTAAGTCCAGGAAATTACTTTAGTGACTTTGTCTTTTAAAATGAAAATGAAGCCTATGATGTATTGAATAATTCCTGTAGGAGAGCTGTTTATTTGGCTCAGTGATTAGTAATAGTTTTTTTCCTTAAGTATTATAATTGCTTTCCATGATCAAGCTTTTTCTATAGTTTGTGAGCCATTTATCTGCCCAAAACTGAACATTTAAATATATATATTCTTTCTGTATTTATTGCTATTTACTATATGGATCTTTATTACAATAGTGAGCACAATCATTCCACAGTCTAATTGTAGTCTCCTTTGAAATTTCCTCTGCCAAGTTCATTATTACACCTTGTTAAAATTCAATCTCAGTCTACGTGTCAGAAAAATATAGCAGATTCCTTGTCAGACTATCATGTGAAGAACTTCAAGGTCAGCAGCTTTCAGAGTCCATGTTGTTCTGTGAACCCTTTTGAACAAACCTCCAATTTTGGTAATTCTCTTTGTTTTCTAGTTTTCCCTATCAAGCCAAAAGAAAAAGAAAAAAGAAAAACCCAATACTCTATACTTTCAGCATTTAATGACTGTCTAGTTCCCAATTCCAAACAAACTCTTCCTTTTTTGCCCACCATGTTGTTCCAAAGTCCACAGATTATGTGGATTTCTGAGTTATTTCTTGGTATTAATTGCTAATAAGTCTTATCATGGCAATCAGAAACGACTTGGAAAGAACTAGCTTAGTGCTGGAAGGAATACAAACCATAGGGTAGAGAAAGCAGCTTCCATGAATTTTTCATACTGTCCTGCAGAAACAAGCAGAGAGGGAAAAAGAAATGGAGCAACACTGAAAAACTTTGAATCTTTTTCCAGTGAGTAACCTCTCCTAGCAAAGCTCCATTTCCTAGAGGTACCATAGATTCTCTAAACTTACCAAAATTAGAGTACAATGTTGAAAATTTCATGGGCCTGTGAGGGACATTTAATATTTACATTCAAACTATAGAAATGTCCCTCCTATTCTATCCTTTATACTCACCTCCCTTACTCTCTTTTGTCACATTAGTTATTTATGCATAATAATCCATGTGTCATAAGACTGTAGGTAGAGTATATTGTTTTTCTCTGATTAGACTTGGGATGGCATTTGGCTATGGATAACTAGTCAGCCCACACAAATGTTTAATATAAAAATGGACATCTAGATCTCTTTGTGTAGACTTTATTAAGATTGCCTTTATATATTTCACTTAACTAAGTTTCTGTACCACCCCTCAATTGCCCCTCAATCCTAGCTGTCAATCACTGCATTCCCTCCATCATCACTATTTCCCTTCTCTTCCTACCTAATCCTCCTGTTCTCTATTTCCTCTCCTCCAGCTTCAGTCCACCTATAAAATCAGTTTTATCTACCTCACCTAAGGATTTCTATGCATTCCCCCATAGTCTCTTCTATGTCCAATATCTCTGGGTCTACATATTGTAACTAGGCTAACAGTAATTTATAATATACGATATATATGGACTGGAGAGATGGCTCAGCCATTAAAGGTTAAGCTCACAACCAAAATACAATATATAAATATTTTAAATTTTATATTTATTTAAATATCAAACTAATTTCAAGAAATAATAATGAACTTTGTTAGATTTACTTTTTTACATTAATAGAAAATTTAATCAATGAAAAATCATGGAAAAGAAAATCAAAATCAAAATAAATTATTATACTAACATAAACGCTTACATATTTTTATCTAGTTGTTTCTTCCTGATAAGGGAGATTTTTATTTTATTTTCTCTAAAATTAGTGATTTCCATAGAAATTTCCTGGGTTTATGTTTCTATGCTCATTTCTTTACACACATAATTTCTTTCAAACATAACTGTAGCAAAAATAAAAAAAGAGACAGATATTGGCATTCCACCTGAAGATGAAAAAAGCAAACAGCCACCCACTGGTTTTTCCCTCTATGTCAGACCGAAAATGAGCAATCCCGACACCAAAAATGCTCAGACTCAGACTGAGACTGAGCGTGATCTCATTCCGTTTTATATTTCTCTCTAGTGCTGGGATTAAGGGTGTGCACCACCACTGCCCAGTCTCTATGGCTAACTAGTGGATAGTGTGACTGCTGGGATTTAAGGTGTGTGCAACCGCTTCCTGGTCTGTATGTCTGACTAGTGTGGCTGATTTTACTAATCTTCAGAAAAGCTTTATTTATTAAAACACAAATAATATACTACTATATTTCCTTCTTTTATCTAAAATAAAAAAGTCTATAACAAATATAAGAAACACTATACATAATAAGTACAATAACTGCATGAAATATATACAGGCAATAAATATATTAACAATGTCTAGTGTACTTGCATTTGACAAACTCCGAGAAAATACTCCATTATCTATCCTATCTTGGTGAGTTCACAGCCTTGTGTCTAATTAAATTTTATCATAACTTGCTTTCTGTGTCTGGTATATTTTGGAGATCAGACCTCTGTCTGATATAGGGTTAGTGAAGATTATTTCCCATTCTGTAGGCTGTCATTTTGTCTTGTTCAAAGTGTCCTTTGCTTTACAGAAGCTTTTCAGTTTAAAGAGTTCCCATTTATTAATTGTTTCTCTCAGTGTCTGTGCTGCTGGGGTTATATTTAGGAAGTGGTCTCCTGTGCCAATGTGTTCAAGTTTACTTCCCACTTTTTCTTCTATGTGTTTCAGTGTGGTTGGCTTTATGTTGAGGTCTTTTATCCATTTGGACTTGAGTTTTGTGCATGGTGATAGTTTTTTTTTTCATTTTTCTATGTGTTAATATCCAGTTATGTCAGCACCATTTTTAAAATATGCTTTTTTCCATTTTGTATTTGGTTCTTTGAAAAAATTAACAAAATTGACAAACCTTTATTCAAACTAACCAAAAGGAGGAGAGAGAATGTCCAAATTAATAACAAAATCAGAAATGAAAAGGGGGATATAACAACAGACATTGATGAAATACAGAGAATCATCAGGTCATATTATGAAAACCTGTACTCCACAAAATTGGAAAACTTAAAGGAAATGGACAAATTTCTGGATAAATATCAGTTACCCAAATTAAATCAAGACCACATAAGCAAATTAAACAGACCTATAGCTGCTGAAGAAATAGAAACAGTCATCAAAAGTCTCCCAACCAAAAAAACCCAGGACCAGATTGTTTCAGCTCAGAATTCTACAAGACTTTCAAAGAAGAACTAATACCAATACTCCTCAAATTATTCCACACAATAGAAACGGAAGGAACATTGCCAAACTGTTTTTATGAGGCTGCAATTACCCTGATAACCAAACTACAGGAAGACATTACTAAGAAAGAGAATTTCAGACCAATCTCAATCATGGACATTGATGCAAAAATACTAAATAAAATACCGACATAACAAATTTAAGAACACATCAGAAACATCATCCACTATGGTCAAGTCGGCTTCATCCCAGAGAGGCAGGGATGGTTAAACATATGAAAATCTGTCAACAAAACCCACCATATAAACAAATAGAAAAATTTAATACCACATGATCACCTCATTAGATGCTGAAAAAGCTTTCAACAAAATACAACATGTCTTCATGATAAAGGTCTTGGAGAGCGTAGGGATACCTAAACATAATAAAGGCAATATGGAGCAAGCCAACAGTCAATAGCAAACTAAATGGAGAGAAACTCTCAGCAATTCCACTGAAATCAGAATAAGACCAGGTTGTACACTTTCTCTGTATCTATTCAATATAGTTCTTGAGATTCTAGCTAGAGCAATAAGACACCAAAGGAGATCAAAGGGATACAAATCATAAAAGAAGTCAAACTCTCACTGTTTACTAATGACATGATAGTTTACATAACCGATCCTTAAAATTCTACCAATGAACTTCTAAGACTCATAAACAATTTCAGTAATGTAGCAGGATTCAAGATTAACCAAAAAAAATTAGTAGCCCTCCTGTACACAGATGATAAAAGAGCAGGGAAAGAAATCAGAGAAATAACATCCTTCACAAATACCATAAACTATCTCGGAGTAACTCTAACCAAACAAGTGGAAAACTTAAAATGACAAGAACATTAAATTGTTAAAGAAAGAAATTGAAGAAGGCACCAGAAAATGGAAAGATCTTCCATGCTCTTGGGTAGGCAGAATTAACATAGTAACAATGACAATCTTACCAAATACAATCTACATATTCAATGCAATGCCCATCAAAATCCCAGCAAAATTCTTCATAGACTTTGAAAGAATAGTATTCAACTTCATATGAAAATCAAAAAATCTAGGATAGCTAAAACAATCCTGTATAATAAAAGAACTTCTAGAGGCATCAACATCCCTGAGTTCAAACTCTAATAAAGATCTACAGTACTGAAAACAGCCTTGTATTGGCATAAGTACAGACAAGAGGACAAATAAGGCTGAAGAGAAGACCCAGATATTAATCCACATTCCTTCAAACACCCGATTCTAGCTAACTCTTACATCTTAAGTTATTCTATATGTATTAACCTATGTATTGCCACAAAGCAGTATGCATGTTCAACATATGATTTATTGATAGACAGATGCTTGCAATTTTAGTGCAAAATGAAGATTTTTCTGCTATTTTCAGTTATTGGGTAGTGCTAGGCTCAGTATGACAGGGATAGACTCAACAGGGGCAGACTGCTATTATCCATATGTGTGAATGGCACTGAGTTGATATTGCTGGGGGATGTGAGTAATACTTAGATTTCAAAGAATTTGGAGGGGGTGAATACAAGGAATTATTTTTTCACAGTTAAAATGCAGAGTTATCTACATATACAAAATCTTACATTTTAAATTTCAAATTAAAGTCATTTTTAAAAATCATTTTCCTCTTTTATTGAAAATAGATTATTTCCTCATATAACAAATCCTGATTACAGTTATCCTTCCTCTCTATTCCTCCCAGTCTTTCCCTACCTCCTCTCCCATTGGGATCTATTCTCTTTCTGTTTCTCATTAGCAACGAATAAGCTAAGACACCCACATACCACCTGGGATTGCTTGGTCTGGACAGGGAGAAGGAACCACATGGCTGTCTGGTGCAAGAAAACCGGGCTGGTGAAGGACTCCCACTCCCTAGTCTGTGGGCACATGGCCTGGGCAGATTGAAGAAACTGATACCATCAGGCACCATTATTGTGAGTAAATACATGGTAGGGTATTGGAGACAGACAGAGAGGCAGAATTGTTCTTGTTCCGTGGAGAAGGGCAGATCTGAAGAGGTGAAGGTAGTGAGAAATGGACTGATGTGGGTAGTCTGCTTGTCACTTGGAGCCATGGTAATATCTGGGCTGGAGCTGCTACCAATGGGCATGTCTGGATCCATGGTCTTTTTAGGCCTTTAGCACTTGATGCTTTGTCAGAGTAGATTACAGAGCAGGAAGCTAAAACCCTAGGTAACTCATCTCTAACAAGAACTGGCAATGTTAAATCCTGTCCTTGTACCTTCTTTCCATGATCATCAGCTCCAATAATTTCCTCAATTGTTTCAAACCTTTTCACTACTGTCTTTTGTAAAGCCCGCATCTCCTGGCCTGTATATATTTCTAGTGATTTAATTGAAGCACCTAGCCTCTGGTCTTCATTCTGAACATGTGATTCCAAGGGCTGAAGTTTTTCCTTTAAAGATAACACCTTATCCTTTGACGCTATTTGGATAGTGTGCAGATTGCCATCCTGGAGAGATACTCTATCTGCTAACCTATTATAACTTTTAAACACATTTTGATTGTCAAATTTAACAGGATGAATTCTTTCAGATAATTTCTCAGTACCCTTAGACATGTATTCAATTTTGTCTGTCAAATTAATGTTACCCTTTTCAATAGTATTAATTTTTTCAGGTAACTTCTGATATTCTATGATATTAATCTTGTCAGCTAGCTGTTCATTATTAGTCTGTAAAGACTGTTTCATTTCTAAAAGTGCCTCATTTTTGGCTCTGTTATCAAACCATTTTCTTAAGGATATAATATGAAGAAAAATAACTTAGTTCCAATATCCAATTAATGGATGTATCACAATAACCATATAAGCATTGCAGAATACATTCCATAGTATTAGCAAAAAAGCTAGTAAAAATTTCCATGGTAATGTTGTCTGCCATTATATAACTTTCAGGCTTATTGATGTATTAATTACTAAAATATTTACCTAGTATGAGGTCCAGTAAATTGTTTTAGGTGTAATAATCTTTATTGTCCAGCAGGTGTCGGGGTTACAGAGTCGCGACTAGTGGTGAAACCTGGTGCTAGGAACAGTCCTGAGCCGTTTAGGTTTCCACATCTTGGTGCTGGTTAAATTCTTAGAAATATGCTTTGCTTGACAAATTAAAAGCAATTAAATCAATTCCATACACAAAGCAAGAAGCCGAGAACTCAGGAGCTAGGAGTACAAGCCGGAAGCTGTGAGAGTCATCACCAGGCAGGGAATGCATCTGGGAATGCTGCAGTGTGTGTGTGTGTGTGTGTGTGTGTGTGTGTGTGTGTGTGTGTGTGTGTGCGCGCGCGCGTGTGTGTATGCAAACTTGAGAAATTCCTAAGTTGCCTCATGCAGATAGCTGTGGGCTGTGGACTCTTTTATGTGTGTGGATCTCGGCCCCATGTGGGTTTTAGATGAAGAAGGACATTTAAAAGAAATTCCACATAGCTCAGAACTGAATAGCATAGAGCGTTATTTATTTAGGGGTAGACTCACAGATCGCAATGTTCTGCTCGAAAGGGGAACAGCAACCGAATGCACAGTTAGAAGAGATGCCAGAGGCGTGCTTTACATATTCATATAAAATATAAGAGGCCACACCCAAGTGGGCGGGAAACTTAAAGGCTACTGGCTGTAGGAATTGCTACAGCTGTTAGAGTTATCTAGAGGAATACAATCAATGGAATGAATACTAAACGGAGGTTTATCTTATTAGCTTACATGATGTAGCTATGGTAGTATATCAGTGCCTGTCTTCACACCGGAAAGGCTGAAAACTTAGCTGCTCAGTGCAGAGGCTCATATGCTGCTCATAGTGCCAATCTGGCTGTACAGAGGAATTTTGGAGGGCCACTGGTCTTCAGTGCTTGTTGAAAGGCTGAGAAATCTTGGTTAATTTGTTTGAGATGGTGTCTCACTATTTAGCCCTGGCAGGACTTAAGCTAATAGAGATGTGTCTGCATTTGGCTCCCAAGTGCTTAGTTTAAAGGCATGACCGTGCTCCAAGAATCTACGTTTTGATATCCGCACAAAATGGCAGTAACAACATTAGCAGCAGTGGCATTTGCAACAAGTTAAATGAATTCATCAGAAAAACAAAATATCAGGCTAAAACAGAAACAACAACAACAACAAAAAACCAAACTGCAACAAAGTAAAAGAAAAACCACATCCAAACAAAACTAAACAAACAAGCAAACAGATAACATAAAAAAAAAAAAAAACCACAACCAAACAAAAAATCCTAAGCAGGTAAAAAGCAAAATGTTTTTCTTGGATTTATTCCTCAGTCACGGACACTGCTCATATTTAGAGTGGATCTTTCTATTTCAATTAATGTAATTAAGGGAGACCCTATTCCAGACTCAAGCTGACAACAATTTGAAGCGTCAAGACTTTTCTCTGTTGTATTCACCTTCCCCTTTCTACCTAATCCCTTCTTGTGAGCTCATATATTTTTCAGTAACCAAAACCTCACTAGAAACAATGTAAGGGAGCAAAGATCTATTTTTCCTTTCAGTTTAAGAACATTTAATACTTTCTTGATATTTCAGGGCTCCTTCTTCCTTTCCCTGTTGAGATAAGTGGTCTAGTCACATGCTATGTTATCATTAAGTATTTCTTGTTTTATATGTTTATTTTTTTAGGTTTGTTGACAAAATATGCTAAGATGCCCAGGAGCACGGAATGTACTATTTACAGTGGAAACATTACTGACTCTTGGCTCAAAATATGTCAATATTGTCAGAGATCTTGTTCATGGACTTGAAAAAGCTTCTCTTTGCTGTTTGTCTTTAACCTTCACTTGAGACTTATGCGAGCCCCCCTCCCCCTTTTTATCATTTTTGGGGTATGCCTAACTGGAAAGTGAACAATTTTGCAGAATACAATGATAATTTAGAAAAATTATGTGTTATTTCTAGTAAGTGCAGCCATTAACTTGATTAACTTATACATAGTATTTCTATATAAAGTGCTAAAATAATGTTGAGAAGTGAAAAAAACTGAGAATATGAAAGAACTCACACTTAGATATAAATATATATGATAAAATTGTGTGCAAATAATTAACGAACTAAGTTTCAAAATTTTATTAAGACATGAGGATTTTTTATTTTAACAATAACTAACTATGTGGCCCCTAGGGCAATAAATACAATAAGAAGAACAGATAAGTTGTCTCTCATTGATAATTTTAGTTAATTCTTTTGCATTCATAAGACCTTAGTATACATTAAAAGAAAGGCTACCTCCAATTAAAGGGATTAAAGGACAAATTTTATAAGTAATTTGTTTGTGTGTGTGTATATATGTATACACACACATATATGAGAAAACAGGAAGTTACAAAGTAGAAATAGTTTTAAAGGTTGTTATTTTTCCTATAAATTTGCATAGATCTTAAAATTATATAGCTTTTTGTGTCTTAACCATGAGTTAAAATGATTAAATTAAGCCGGGCGGTGGTGGCGCACGCCTTTAATCCCAGCACTCGGGAGGCAGAGGCAGGCGGATCTCTGTGAGTTCGAGACCAGCCTGGTCTACAAGAGCTAGTTCCAGGACAGGCTCCAAAGCCACAGAGAAACCCTGTCTCGAAAAACCAAAAAAAAAAAAAAAAAAAAAAAAAAAAAAGATTAAATTATGAAACTTAATATGTTCAGAGAGATTTCAAATTTTTGGTAGTGTCATTCCTTTATAATATTGGTTTTGTATGCATTAAAAATATAGAAACCTTTTATCTAGTATTGACTGGAAAATACTTTTGGGAATACTACGTTTAATTTTGAGTTTGCTTTCTTCTTGACATTAGATACAATTTTTAAATTTTACCTTTTTATATACTTTAAATTATACATATTTAATGCCTGCAATTTGACAAATAATTACTCAGTATATAAACACAAAATCAAGATAATCATTTCCATTAAAGTTACAAATGTGTAATTACTGGTAATATTTTATATCAATAGTTAATGAATTACTACCTGAAGAAAGATTAAGTCACCAATCAAAAAATTATGAAAGGATCTAAGAAATATGACATAATCCTTCATAAAGAAATATGGACTCTGTATATGTCTACTTTCATATGACAGGGTAGTCATAAATATTGTAGATGCATTTATATATACACACATACCCAAAGATAATTATTTTTCTCTTAAGCTCTTATCAAATGTCTCAGTGTGTGTGTGTGTATGTTACTAAAAACTGAATTCAAAGCAAATAAGTGCTAAGCAGATATTTTAACATGACCTACATCCCTACTGTTTTACATTTTTAAACTTTTGACCAGTAGTGTATATAACATATATTTTATATCTTCTTTCCCTTCCAATTTCCTTCTTTTATTTTTCTTCTCATACTTGTTGACTCCCTTCTTCTTCCTGAGTAATCAATCTTTCACTTTCTTTCTCTTTACCTTCTGTGTGCAAGTCTTTAAAGATAGTCTCAGCTGCTGTGTGTTCATGCAACAATCAAAACAATTTTTAAAACAAGATAAAATGAAAGCAAAAAAGAAATAAGAAATATGTTTTCTTCATTAACTTTGTTGCTCTAGAATCCTTACTAATTCAGGATGATAGGAGGAAGACTGGGGAGACAATGGAGATAGGGAAATGTGTAAGGAGAGTGGAAGAAACAGAGAGTTCAGAGGAGATTGCATAAAAATTATGTAGTATTAATTTATCAGGATATCAGATCATAATAGATAAAATTCTTTGTCATTTACCACGCGGAGGTCAATGAACATTACCTGCCTTATCAAGCTTTCAATCTAGAATCTTGACAGTTTACAAGCTATCAAATGTAAGTTCTAAAAGTTAGCAGTGATATAAACGAATTTTGATCTTATTGTGCTACAATAAAGAACTGCCAGGCATGATATTTCTATAAGTATAATAGTAGCATTTTCCAGAATCATTATAGCCACTTTCTGTTTTTTTTATTTTTTATTTTTTAAATTTTTTTATATAAAAATTTCCATCTGCTCCGCTCCTCCTCTCCCTCCCCTCCCCTCCCCTCCACCCATACCCCCTACTCCCTCCCTCCCTCTCTAGGCCAAGGAGCATTCAGGGTTCCCTACTCTATGTTAAGTCCAAGGTCCTCCCAACTCCTCCCAGGTCCAGGAAGGTGAGCAACCAAACTGATAAGGCCCACACAGAGCCCGTCCACGCCTTAGAATCCAAGCCCATCGCCATTGTCTTTGGCTTCTCAGTCAGCCTCTACCGTCGGCCACATTCAGAGAGTCCAGTTTGGTCGCATGTTCTATCAGTCCCATTCCAACTGGACTTGGTGATCTCCCATTAGTTCTGTCCCACCGTCTCCATGGGTGAATGCACCCCTCACTGTCCTGACTTTCTTTCTCATGTTCTCCCTCCCTCTGCTCCTCATCAGGACCTTGGGAGCTCAGTCCAGTGCTCCAATGTGGGGCTCAGTCATTTTCTCCATCGTCACCAGGTGAAGGTTCTATGGTGATATGCAAGAAATTCATCAGTATGGCTATAGGATCTGGCCTTTTCCGTCTCCCTCTCCTCAGCTGCCCAAGGAACTAGCTGGGGACATCTCCCTGGATACCTGAGAACCCCTCTAGAGTCAAGTCTCTTGACAGCCCTCAGATGGCTCCCTTAATTAAGATATATGCTTCCCTGCTCCCATATCCACCCTTCTTAGCCACTTTCTGATAGGACCTGAAGTTTGCTCCATGGGACATATCATGTTTTTTTACTGTAAACCTTCTTGGAGCCCTATAACATTTTAGGTCACATACTGGATTATCTTACCAATATTTTCCTAAATGGAGATGTAGTTAGTATATTTTTTAAATATTTGTGTTTATAATCATTGACTAGAGAAACTCTCAGTTTTAGTTAGAGAAGCCTCATTTAGCAGTAGGTAACAATCAAATCAAAGACTCATAAGTATTATTAGCTTTTTCAAATTGTTTTTATTCATCTATATATTTTTCTCTACTCTCCCCACTTCCTCCCTTCTACCCTCTGCCATGTTCTCAATGCTCCCAGTTTACTCTGGAGATCTTGACTTTTCCCACTTCCCATGTAGATTAGATCCATGTATGTCCTTTTTAGGGTCCTATTTGTTTTCTAGGTTCTCTGGGGTTGTAAATTGTAGGATGTTTTTTCTTTGCTTTATGTCTAAAAGCAATTTATGAGTGAGTACATATTATACTTGTCTTTCTGGATCTAGGTTAGCTCACTCAATATGATGTTTCCTAGATCCATCCAATTGCCTGAAAATTTCAAGATGTTGTTACACTCACATTTCATTGTATAAATGTACCACATTTTCTTTATCCATTCTTCAGTCAAGGGGCATTTAGGATGTTTCCAGGTTATAGATATTACAAATACTGCTTCTATGGACATAGTTGAACACATGTCCTTTTGGTATGATTAAGCAGATTCAATGCAATGGCCATTCAAATCACAGAAAAATTTTTCACAGACCTCGAAAGAACAATACTCAACTTCATATTGAAATACAAAAAGCCCAAATAGCCAAAATAATCCTGTACAATAAAGGAACTTCTGAAGGCATCATAATTCCTAACTTTAAACTCTACCATAGAGCTAAATTACTGAAATTTCTGAAAACAGCCTGTTATTGGCATAAAAACAGTCAGGAGGGCCAATGGAATCGAATTGAACACCAGGATATTAATCCACACACCTATGAACACCTTATTTATGACAAAGAAACAAAAACATATAAAATGGGCTGGCAAGCTGGGCCTTTGTTTGAGATACCTGCCCAGCAAAACCACCCTGCTCTGCTCCTATTGGGGCTGGGATCTGGTGGTGAGTGGCGGGAGTCAGGGGTGAGGGGGGAGTTCCTTTATCTCACTCAGCTTGCTGCTGGCAAGCTGGGCCTTTGTCTGAGATACCTGCCCATCAAGGAGCCTTTAGCCTGAAAGAGAAGAATCAGTGGAGGGAAAGGGGCGAGAGGCTGCCCTCCAGGCAAGTCTGAGGATTCTGGCAAGGGAGTTCCTCCTCCTTCCGATTGTGCTGCAAGGTTCGCTGTGGGATACTCCATCCCACCCTGCCCCCCCCCCCCTTTGCCCTTTTATCCCTGCGGTGTCCCTCGGCTATCAGGGATCCCTGATTCAGTGCTGTCTGGACGGGTGAGTGTATGCGAACCTGGAGCGACCTGTCCTGGAAGAGAGCACATCCCCCCTCCTCCAGCGCCTGGTGCAGGGGTGTCTTTGGTACACATGTCCCTATCTCTCCCAAGCCTACCCTAGTATATTCAAGTGTCCTGCTCCTGTACCAAGGCCACCCACACAGAGGTGAGATAGGCTGCCCTCTGCCCTCTAGGCAGGTCTGAGGATTCCGGCAAGGGAGTGCTGGATCCTTCAGATTGTGCTGCAAGGAATAGCTCCTGCTCCGGCACTGAGGAGAGCCACCCAGATTCAGTCACAGCAAAGATTGGACCAAAACACCAAGTCTATTCTAGCTCCATTTGAAGAAAGAGATGGGCAGGCCCCAATGCAAGAACTCCTCCAACAACCAGAAAGGCAACATGACATCACCAGAATCCAGGCAACCCGAAACAACAAGAATTGTACACCCTACTCCAGAGGAAATAGAAGAAATCAACCTTAAACAGTACTTTATGAAAATAATAGAGGACCTTAAACAGGAGATAAAAAACTGCCATAAAGAAATGGAGATGGCAAACAAAAAGGTAGACGAAATAAATAAATCTCTCAAAGATACCCAAGAAAAACAAGATAAACAAGAAAAAGCAATCAAACAGGTAAGGGAAACATTATAAGACCTGATAAATGAAATGGAGGTAATGAAGAAAACACAATCCAAGGGAAGACTGGAAATGGAAATTCTGAGTAAACGAACAGAAACTACAGAGACAAGTATTACCAACAGAATATAAGAGATGGAAGAAAGAATCTCGGACTCTGAAGATACTATAGAAGAAATAAACTCACAGATTAAAGAACAAATCAAATCCAACAAATTTTTAACACAAAACATTCAGGAAATCTGGGACACCATGAAAAGACCAAACCTAAGAATAATTGGTGTAGAAGAAGGAGAAGAAATACAACTCAAAGGCCCAGAGAATATAATCAACAAAATTATAGAAGAAAATTTCCCCAACCTAAAGGATATTCCTATGAAGGTACAAGAAGCCTAGAGAACACCAAATAGACTAGATCAAAAGAAAGCATCCCCGCACCATATGATAATCAAGACACAAAACATACAGAATAAAGAACAGATATTAAGAGCTTAAAAGGAAAAAGGTCAAGTAACATATAAAGGGAAATCAATCAGAATTACACCTGACTTCTCACTGGAAACCATGAAAGCCAGAAGGTCTTGGAGAGATGTGCTACAGACACTAAGGGAACATGGATGCAAGCCCAGACTACTATACCCAACAAAGCTTGCATTTACCATCGATGGAGAAAACAAGATATTCCAGGACAAAAACAGATTTAAACAATACGTAGCCATAAATCCAGCCTTGCAGAAAGTAATAGAAGGAAAATCACAAACCAAGGAGTCCAACAACACCCACAATAACTCAGGCATCTAGCGACCCTTCACCAGCACAACTAGAAGAAGGGAAACACACAAACTCTACTACAAAAAATGACCAGAGTTAACAACCACTGGTCATTAATATCACTTAATATCAATGGACTCAATTCACCTATAAAAAGGCACAGGCTAAGAGATTGGATACGAAAACAGAATCCAACATTCTGCTGTTTACAAGAAACACACCTCAACCACAAAGACAGACACCTACTCAGAGTAAAGGGTTGGGAAAAGGTTTATCAAGCAAATGGACCTAAGAAACAAGCGGGTGTGGCCATATTAATTTCTAACAAAGTTGACTTCAAACTAAAATCAATCAGAAGAGATGGAAAGGGTCATTTTATACTCATAACAGGAAAAATCCTTCAGAATGAAGTCTCAATCCTGAATATCTATGCCTCTAATATAAAAGCACCCACTTATGTAAAAGAAATATTACTAGAACTCAAGGCATCCATCAAACCACACACATTAATTGTAGGAAACTTCAACACTCCTCTCTCACCAATGGACAGGCCAATCAGACAGAAACCTAACAGAGATTTAAAAGACTTAATGGAGGTAATGAACCAAATGGACGTAACAGACATCTATAGAACATTCCACCCAAATAAAAAAAATATATACCTTCTTCTCTGTGGCTCATGGAACCTTTTCGAAAATTGACCACATACTCGGTAACAAAGCAAACTTCCACAGTTACAAAAAAATATTAGTAACCACCTGTGTCCTGTCAGATCACCATGGATTAAAATTAGAATTTAACAACAATGCTACCCCCCAGAAAGCCTACAAACTCATGGAAACTGAACAGTCAACTACTGACCCACACCTGAGTCAAGGAAGAAATAAAGAAAGAAATTAAAGTCTTCCTTGAATTTAATGAAAACAAAGACACAGCATACTCAAACCTATGGGACACAATGAAAGCAGTGCTAAGAGGAAAGTTCATAGCACTAAGTGCCCACTTAAAGAAAACGGAGAAAGCACACATTGGAGACTTAACAGCACACCTGAAAGCTCTAGAAAAAAAAAGAAGCAGATTCACCTAGGAGAAGAAGAAGACGAGAAATAATCAAACTGAGGGCAGAAATCAACAAAATGGAAACACAGAAAACAATCCAAAGAATCACTGAAGCAAAAAGCTGGTTCTTGGAGAAAATCAACAAGATTGACAAACCCCTAGCCAAACTAATCAAATGGCAGAGAGAGAACACGCAAATTATTAAGATCAGAAATGATAAAGGGGAAATAACCACAGACACAGAGGAAATTCAGAGAATCATTAGATCTTACTACAAAAGCCTGTATGCCACAAAATTGGAAAATGTAAAAGAAATGGACATTTTTTTTAGATAAGTACCATATACCAAAGTTAAACCAGGACCAGGTGAGCATTCTAAATAGTCCTGTTAGTTGCCAAGAATTAGAAACTGTGATCAAAAACCTCCCTTCCAAAAAGAGCCCAGGACCAGATGGTTTCAATGCAGAATTCTACCAGAACTTCCAAGAAGACCTAATACCTATATTCCTTAAGGTATTTCATAATATAGAAACAGAACAGTCATTGCCAAATTCCTTTTATGAAGCTACAGTTACCCTGATACCTAAACTACACAAAGACCCAACCAAGAAAGAGAATTACAGGCCAATCTCACTCATGAACATCGATACAAAAATTCTCAATAAAATACTGGCAAACCGAATCCAAGGACACATTAGAAAAATTATCCACTACGATCAAGTAGGCTTCATCCCAGAGATGCAGGGCTGGTTCAACATATGAAAATCTATCAATGTAATACATCATATAAATAAACTGAAGGTAAAAAACCATATGATCATCTCATTAGATGCTGAAAAAGCATTTGACAAAATTCAACACCACTTTATGATAAAGGTCTTGGAGAGAATAGGGATACAAGGGTCATTCCTAAATATAATAAAGGCTATTTACAGCAAGCCAACAGCTAACAACAAACTAAATGGAGAGAAACTCAAGGCCATCCCACTAAATTCAGGAACATGACAAGGCTGTCCACTCTCTCCTTATCTCTTCAATATAGTACTTGAAGTCCTAGCAATAGCAATAAGACAACATAAGGGGATCAAGGGGATTCGAATTGGAAAGGAAGAAGTTAAACTTTTGTTATTTGCAGATGATATGATAGTGTACATAAGTGACCCGCAAAACTCCACCAAAGAACTCCTACAGCTGATAAACGCCTTCAGTAATGTGGCAGGATACAAGATCAACTCCAAAAAAAATCAGTTGCCCTCTTATACACAAAGGATAAGGAAGCAGAGAGAGAAATCAGAGAAGTATCACCTTTCACAATAGCCACAAATAGCATAAATATCTTGGGGTAACTCTAACCAAGGAAGTGAAGGATTTATTTGACAAGAATTTTAAGTCTTTGAAGAAAGAAATTGAAGAAGATACCAGAAAATGGAAGGATCTCCCTTGCTCCTGGATTGGGAGGATCAACATAGTAAAAATGGCAATTCTACCAAAAGCAATCTATAGATTCAATGTAATCCCCATCAAGATCCCAACAAAATTCTTCACAGATCTTGAGAGGACAATAATCAACTTTATATGGAAAAACAAGAAACCCAGGATAGCCAAAACAATCTTATACAATAAAGGAACTTCTGGAGGCATTACCATCCCTGACTTCAAACTCTATTACAGAGCTACAGTATTGAAAACAGCTTGGTATTGGCATAAAAACAGAGAAGTTGACCAATGTAATCGAATAGAAAACACGGATCTTAACCCACAAATCTATGAACACCTGATTTTTGATAAAGGAGCCAAAAGTGCACAATGGAAGAAAGAGGGCATCTTCAACAAATGGTGCTGGCATAACTGGATGTCAACCTGTAGAAGAATGAAAGTAGATCCATATCTATCACCATGCACAAAAATCAAGTCCAAATGGATTAAAGACCTCAGTATTAATGGTAACACACTGAGCCTGATAGCAGAGAAAGTGGGAAGTACTCTACAACAAATGGGCACAGGAGACCATTTCCTACGTATAACCCCAGCAGCACAGACATTAAGGTCAACATTGAATAAATGGGACCTCCCGAAGCTGAGCAGCTTCTGTAAAGCAAAGGACACTATCACTAAGACACAAAGGCAGCCTACTGACTGGGAAAAGATCTTCACCAACCCTGCAACTGACAAAGGTCTGATTTTTTAAATATATAAGGAACTCAAGAGACTAGACTTTAAAATGCTAATTAACCCATTTTAAAAATGGGGCTCTGAACTGAACAGAGAATTCTCAACAGAAGAAGTTCAAATGGCCAAAAGACACTTAAGGTCATGCTCAACCTCCTTAGTGATGAGGGAAATGCAAATCAAACAACTTTGAGATACCATCTTACACCTGTCAGATTGGCTAAAATCCAAAACACCAATGATAGCCTTTGCTGGAGAGGTTGTGGGGTCAGGGGTACACTCATCCATTGCTGGTGGGAATGCACATTTGTGCAACCACCTTGGAAAACAGTGTGGCGGTTTCTCAGGAAAT